>NC_056705.1:6881431-7181431 GCF_018831695.1 Puntigrus tetrazona | reverse complement strand
ACACACAGACGTGAAACTACTGCTCAAGCAGTGCTTGCAGAGTTGGTTGCAATCGATCAGCTCGGGCCTCTGCGTCTTCGGGATGTGATAACCGGACCGCTGACGATATGAAGTGTGCATTTGAACGGTGAAAAGCAAATGCAAACAAACTAAAGTAAATATATACAAACAAAGCAAGCATATATATACACTACTGCGTTGCTGAGGCATTTGGCCTGAGTTATGTAATCAGCCTTCTCTTTTAGATAGCATCAATCCTTTCGTGGGAGACTTTGCAACTCTGCAGATCATATACATGCACAAACAGCTAAAACACACAATACACAAATCGCATCGCATGTCTCTTTTAATTGCCTGCACATAGCCCAATAAGCGCTGAAGCTTCAAAATTAGATGCACACACGCTGCTGTGAATCTTTTGATCCTGTGGCTGTATATAGAGGTTTATAAAACTAAATAATGCAGAATAAGAATATGATATGATTTCTCCCCACTCCGGTAAAAACCATAGAGCGGAAAAAGCAAATCACGGCATCAGCTCAACTCTTAGGCCTCTTACGCTGTCACTACGAGCAGCTTCTAAAGTTAACAAAACACGAAAACAATTGGTCTTCTAATATAACATCTTACAGAAAGGAGACTAATTAAAGGTACTAAACATATTTTGTTTACATGTGTTCTTTTGACTGCATGTTATTGCAAATTATAATCTATAGAAAATGCCAGGAGATCAGATATTATTCTGCAGTGAGATGAGCCCATATTGTATGCATCTTTTACGCTTAGATTTACTGTGGAGTATTTGAAATCTTGTACTGATTACCTATGAATTGACATAATACACATTTACCTGACTAATATATTGTTACATTGATACTCACTGGCACTTGACATTATTTCAATGTGCTTACACTCTACAGAGCAAAAGGGAATTTCTGTTTCTGTGGCACCATTCAGAAAGAATATCAAACACACAATATTTACTCTATTACACAAACAGACATTCACAAACCGCACATATCACTCCACACAGCCCTACTTATACACTAACATTACATATGACCCGTCATATTACCCTCACCCACACAATTTCAGTCACTTATTTAAACAGTTTTATAAGCAATGGAACTAGAGAAAGAAGTGGCATGAGATGCGTCTGTGCTTCAAGTTGCTGAAAAACTTCTGAATGAACTCTCCACAGGTCTCCCAGTGGCCTCTCTTTCATTTAAAGCCATCGTGAAAGTACTTATCCAACACACGGAGAAAGTATTACAGTCATCTATCACGATTATTGCACAAATCACGTGAAATACGGACGTAAAGTAGCGTATCCCCGCGTGCACGTACGGGATTTAAGCGTGTGTTGGTAAAATAAACGTTTCCTTGTCAAGAGTTTTGGACTGTAAATAAAGTTTGAGTCTCTCCTCGATGTGTACGGTGTTTTCCTCCGCGAAAACAATCTTTACCGCTTTAGTTTTGCTCTAGATAAGAGGGGATAAAACACAAGCACGAGCGGCTCCGGCAGGATCGGTCACTGAGAAGAGCCGGTTGAGTCTACACGGTTCTCATGCTGCGGTTAAGAGCACAGCGCCGCCCAGCAGCGGCTCATTCGTTGTTGTTTACAGTCAGAGTTTGAGTCCGGATCGTCTCGGAGAGATCATGGCAGAAACCGCGCCAGCAGCCGCCGCGACCAAAGCGGCCAAGAAGAAGACCGCAGCTAAACGCAAGAGGACGGGACCGGGCGTCGGAGAGCTCATCGTCAAGGCCGTGTCCGCGTCTAAAGAGAGGAGCGGCGTGTCTCTCGCCGCCCTGAAGAAAGCGCTCGCTGCCGGCGGCTACGACGTGGAGAAGAACAACTCCCGCGTCAAGATCGCCGTTAAGAGCCTGGTGCTGAAAGGCACCCTGGTCCAGACCAAAGGAACCGGCGCCTCCGGCTCTTTCAAGCTGAACAAGAAGCAAGCCGAGACCAAGACGAAGCCCGCGAAGAAAGCCGCTCCTAAAGCCAAGAAGCCCGCAGCCAAGAAACCCGCCGCCAAGAAAGCGGCCGCCGCTAAGAAACCCAAACCCGCCGCAGCGAAGAAGCCCGCCGCTAAGAAGTCTCCGAAGAAGGCCAAGAAACCCGCTGCTAAAAAGGCGACGAAGAGCCCCAAAAAAGCAAAGAAGCCCGCGACCCCCAAGAAAGCAGCCAAGAGCCCTAAGAAGACAAAGGCGGCCAAACCCAAGACCGCGAAACCCAAAGCCGCCAAAGCTAAAAAGACAGCAGCCAAGAAGAAATAAAAGACTGTCAAAAAAACTGTCAAAAACGGCTCTTTTAAGAGCCATCCACTAAGTCACGTTTGAGAGCACTGTTACCTTGATTATCTATATAATGGCGTTGCATAATTACATGCTGAATGAACTCTCCACAAGTCTCCCAGTGGCCTTTCTTTCATTATCTATCTATCTATCTATCTATCTATCTATCTATCTAGTGATGTTGCATAATTTAAGACCCTGGTAAAGTAATTTAAATTCTGCTTCAAGTCAAATTTAAAACTATTGACATTAAAGGATGTAGTCGATAATAGGCAACGATATTCGTAGCATTTTCGTAGAAAACTACAGACTAAATATTCTTATAAAATCTGAAAATAAACAAATTTGAAAAATAAAATGAAATAAAGCTACACAACGATCACTATGTAACCATGAGTTGTCAACAGTGGAAGGGGTTGGGTTTAGAGAGAGGTTCACTGATTGGCTTAAACCGTGTTTAGACTCCAGCCAATAGGAGACTGGTACGCTATCCTATAAATATTGCATCGCAGGCTACTGAGCGCTTATTCTTTGTTTGGAAACAGTTGTGAGCTATAATGAGCGGAAGAGGTAAAACCGGTGGAAAAGCCCGCGCTAAGGCTAAGACTCGCTCTTCCAGGGCGGGACTGCAGTTCCCCGTCGGTCGTGTTCACAGGCTTCTCCGTAAAGGCAACTACGCCGAGCGCGTCGGTGCCGGTGCTCCGGTTTATCTGGCCGCTGTGCTCGAGTACCTGACCGCTGAGATCCTGGAGTTGGCCGGAAACGCCGCTCGGGACAACAAGAAGACCCGTATCATCCCCCGTCACCTGCAGCTGGCGGTGCGTAACGACGAGGAGCTGAACAAACTCCTGGGCGGAGTGACCATCGCTCAGGGCGGCGTGCTGCCCAACATCCAGGCCGTGCTGCTGCCCAAGAAGACCGAGAAACCCGCCAAGACCAAGTAGACGGAGTGAAGTTTCTTGTCAAACCAAAGGCTCTTTTAAGAGCCACCCATTTTTTTCCTTAAAGAGTGACTTCATTTATTCAGTCTGAGTTTGTGTGAACACAGGCTTAAGCCTTCATTTCTAAAGGGGAAAAAAAACAAAAAAACCAACACACTTCAATGCTTATCTTAAAAAAGTCAGGTTTAATGTAAAATACGCTCTTGGCGTGACCAAATACACTTGTATTTGCATATGTAACTTATGCTACTTGGTTCATTACTATGGCTTTAATTGATTAAAATGCCATTACATGTAAAACGACAATCTCACTAAATAATTTCAAAAAGTAAATATCAGTGTGAACTATTGACTAATGGGCTCACTTAAAATTGTCTAAATTTACGGAACCCACACAAAACCTCGTTACGCTGTAATATAAATGATACGCGTAAGAGGTTTTTCTCAAGCTATATGCTCCGGTGTGAATTTGGTAGATGCTTGATATAAAATAAATGGTGCTTTGAAAAGTCCTTGAATGTGGTGTTCATGAAAGAGTTGGAACACGGAACTTTACACATTCGGGAAAAACAACTACATGATCTGACTTGAAACGTAAAACTTTTCGTTGTTCTATTTTCATTCGACAAAGATAAAAAGAATACAGGCGTTTTAGGCGGGAACCACAAACGGTCATCCCCTGTTTGTTTAAAAAAAAAAGATACGCACGCTCATTGGTCAACTGTGTTTTAGAGACGCCAGACAATAACCAATCAAATGCCTGTTAACCTATGCCGTCCAATGAGCGCGCGGCAGCCCAGGGCTTCAAATAAGCGCGGCGCTCACACACTGCTTCATTTTATTCGTCTCTCTTTGAAGAGTTGATCGTAGACAATGGCCAGAACCAAGCAGACCGCTCGTAAGTCCACCGGAGGTAAAGCCCCGAGGAAGCAGTTGGCTACTAAAGCCGCTCGTAAGAGCGCACCCGCCACCGGTGGCGTTAAGAAGCCTCATCGTTACAGGCCCGGTACCGTGGCTCTGAGAGAGATCCGTCGTTATCAGAAGTCCACCGAGCTGCTGATCCGCAAGCTGCCTTTCCAGCGTCTGGTGAGAGAAATCGCTCAGGACTTCAAGACCGATCTGCGCTTCCAGAGCTCCGCTGTCATGGCTCTGCAGGAGGCCAGCGAGGCTTATCTGGTCGGTCTCTTCGAGGACACCAACCTGTGCGCCATCCACGCCAAGAGAGTCACCATCATGCCCAAAGACATCCAGCTGGCCCGCCGCATCCGGGGAGAGCGCGCTTAAATCCACAGCTGCTTCAGCCACAAACCCCAAAGGCTCTTTTAAGAGCCACCTAAATCTATCTTAAAGAGAATTTCCACCTCAATTATGAGAAGTTGGTGTACAAAAATATTTTTTAAAACCTGATTTAAATTGAATTAAGTTCTAACTGCAAAAACACAATGAAGAAACGTCACTTCAGTCTAAGAACGTTTCGGAATAAACCTACGTTAAAATCTGCTTTGACAAAGAAAGCATACGTTTGAAACTGCCCTTCATTCAAAAAGTCCCTTACTTGCAAGTTTATTACAAAACGTGAAAGCTTGAATGAAGACTTGTGGCCTTCTTTCATGAATACACCTTTCTAGACTTTTTGAGAGACCTAAGGTGTTAAAATGTTCGGTGTTGCAAATGGAAGAAAACGCTCGAATCCACAATTTTTTTTTGAGCATTCAAGCATGAGAAAGTAGACCTAGACTTTGATGAGGCCTGCGTTCGCCGCCGACGATTGTGGTTTCAACTAGGTCCTATAGCCGAGCATAAAACTTCGCCTCTTAGCTCTGTCTCCATTGCATTGAACGGAACTCTTGTGTTAAAAATGTCAGGAAGAGGAAAGGGCGGTAAAGGACTCGGCAAAGGAGGCGCTAAGCGTCACCGAAAGGTTCTCCGCGATAACATCCAGGGAATCACTAAACCCGCGATTCGTCGTCTTGCTCGGCGCGGCGGAGTCAAGCGTATTTCTGGTCTGATCTATGAAGAGACGCGCGGCGTGTTGAAGGTGTTTCTGGAGAACGTTATTCGTGACGCTGTGACCTACACCGAGCACGCTAAAAGAAAGACCGTCACCGCCATGGATGTCGTGTATGCTCTGAAACGACAGGGACGCACTCTGTACGGATTCGGAGGTTAAGCGTTTTCTGGACGAAACTAAACCCCAACGGCTCTTTTAAGAGCCACCCACGATTTCACTCAAAGAACGAGTTTCCAAACGGTCGAACTATTTATATATTTAATTTTAAATATTTTAATCCGAGTAAAATAAAACTTAATCTCGTTTTAATGTGTATATTTACAGTACAGATTATGTGTGACACACTAAACCACAATACAGTTGTACTTTTAGTAACATATCAGACTGAATAAAATATTTAACTTTGGAGTTCATCCAGTCATGTTTTTTTGCTAAAAGTAAAAAGTATAATAAAACTACTAGCTTTGGTGTTTGTATTAGTGAAGTTCATCCAGTCATACGTTTTTGTCCTAATTATATCTAATTATTTTAAAAAGCAGGAAAATCACATTATTTAAAAAACGGCGGGAAAATCAAATAAATAAACTGAAATGAATGGGGGATGGTCGCTAATCATGAGGCGATGGGAGGGATTTACATTTTAAAGCCTCTGATTGGCTTCAGCAGGACCAATGAAAATCATTTTGTGGTCTGGTTCATGGAGATATCCAATCAGACACCGCTACTTTGCTTCGTTTTAAATTAGCATAGGACAGTGTATAAAAGATTGTGAGGGTCAGCTTAAACCCCACATTCAGTTTTGTTGAACTGGAAAGTGTGTATCATGCCTGAACCAGCGAAGTCCGCGCCCAAGAAGGGCTCAAAGAAGGCCGTCACCAAGACCGCCGGTAAAGGAGGAAAGAAGCGCAAGAGGACCAGGAAGGAGAGCTATGCTATCTACGTGTACAAAGTCCTGAAGCAGGTTCATCCCGACACCGGAATCTCTTCCAAGGCGATGGGCATCATGAACTCTTTCGTGAACGACATCTTCGAGCGCATCGCCGGTGAGTCGTCTCGTCTCGCTCACTACAACAAGCGCTCCACCATCACCTCGAGAGAGATCCAGACCGCCGTGCGTCTGCTGCTGCCCGGAGAACTGGCCAAACACGCCGTGTCTGAGGGAACCAAGGCCGTGACCAAATACACCAGCTCCAAGTAAAGCTCGTCTGACCGGCCAATACAAAGGCTCTTTTAAGAGCCACCCAAAGTTTCTTTAAAAGAGCTGTTTTTGCGTTATTCTACTCTCTTAAAAAACGTAAAACTTGAGAGCTCCTGCAATTAATGTTTTAACTAAGCTTCATTTTATGCAGCCTAATGGCTAAAACGTTAAAATAAACTCCATAGTTACAACCAAGTTTCTATCCAAATACAATGAGTTACTATTCCGCAGTTTAATCTCTATAGGGATTGCATAACTGATGAATTAAATACTTTAGATGCATTTTTATAAAGGATGTGAATATGAAGCAAAATGAGATGTTTTTCATAATTTCTGGAATACACACTCATTCAATTAAGTGCTTGGTTTATTCATGACATGCAATACAGAAACTCTCAAATTGATCACTTGGAACCAAAACAGACTAAACTGAAAAATCAAATGGCCACCTAAGAACAATCGTAAAAAGGACAAAAAAACAAAACAAAACAAAACAAAGTCTTTTAAAACATGTTAATATTGCCACACTTTCGGAGAAAGGAAGAATACACATGAAGGTGCATCACAGGTCTGACACTGCAGTGATACGAAAACATTCAAGACCTGACAAACACAGACTGAAATACATGAGATTATAAAGAGGGGAAACCGAGTGTCATATATATATATATATATATATATATATATATATATATATGGCGTAATTTAAAGGCTTTGTAGAGCTGTGACCAAAAATGCATTGTATAGTAATAGTTTTTCTAAAATAAAAATAATAATATATATAATAGATGCAAAAGTGACTTTGAGTTTGCCTTTAAATGTTTGTTACAATGGTGAGGTTCATTCGTTGACTCTTCTGTGAGAACGATGGTCTTTCTTCTCTCTGTCCTCTACACCAGTACTGACCCTCATCAGACTCAGTAGATCCTCTGATAGTGAGAGTGAAACCATCACACGACTGTAACTTTATTCTGTCTTTATAAAACTCATATCTCCAGTCAGGTGTCCAGTCATTTCTCTGGTCATATATCAGACCGTTTCTCCTTCTCCAGTCTCTGTAAGACTCAATCTCACACTTCAGAGTGACTCTCTCTCCAGTGAATACAGTTCTGTCTGGAGTCACAGTCAGTGAAGATCTGGGTGAATCTGTGAAGAAGAGAAAGATGAAAAAAACAAAATACATATTAATGAAAACTCTCCACAGATTTCTTTTAGACTGGATATTAACTGAGAATTACTTAATTTCATTTATTTTTTTATTCTTGTCCATCCAGGCCAATGATTTCAACCTTGTCCGTCAGAAACCGCTAACTGCTGTTGATGACCGCTCAAGAGATCCAAAGATCACATTGCAAATATTCATTACGTAAAGATTGATACAAAATAAACACTTTAAAATAGAGTCAGGCATTTTTTTGTTTTGGGTTTTAAAACCATGCCATGCAGGGTTTGCATTGTACAACATCATGAAGACCTTCTAACTTCTTGCCCAATTTTTAGACTGGACTAATGTTCTTCTGGCTGGTGCTCTAACTCTACAAATGATCCTGAACACAGCAGCATGGCTGGGATTTAAAGGACCTCACTTCACGAAATCATTCACGAAAGCATTTCTTTGCTGGTGAAACTATTCCTGGACAGCCGAATCCCTCACAAAACTCAAGAAACTGTTTAAAGCTCATCTTTTCCACGAGCACTTCACCGCGTACAACGACTCACTTTGATGCATGTTCTGTATTCGTTGCTTTGGATAGAAGTGTCTGCTAAATGAACAAAAGTAAATCTAGTTTAGAATCAAATACTTACGGAGGATGAGGCCCAGACCGCTGCACCGCCACAATGCTGTGTGTTTAAAACTAGATACTTCAAGCATTTTATACTTAAAGCAAAGGGAGGTGTCTGTAGAGAAAGGTTTTTTCTTCTCTTCTCCGTAGGGGGCGCCATGAGTGACTTCCTGTAGAATGCTTCGAATTTCCATTTTTCTGCCTCAGTAACAGTAAAAAGCTGTCGTCTACTCGCTCATTAAACACCGACGGGTCGTTATATGCAGAAATACCGTTACTGCGACACTCTGAAGTAATCAAACTACAACGCCGTGTGCTCTTTGAAACCATTTTCATAGTTTTCACGTTATATTGTTGGCTCAGAAAATACGTAATGATTACAAAAACGATCATTTACCTTTGCTGAGTATTATTTTATTTCAGTTAGTTTTTAGTGAGTTTTTAGTAGTTTTAGTGAGTTTTGTCTCGTTTTAGCTTTTTAAATATTTGGTTATTTTTATTTTATTTCGGTTTACGAAATTTTGTTTTAATCAGTCGTGTCTTAGCTAGATTACCTCACACTTTTTCACTCTTAAAAAAATGCCGTGGTGCCGCTCTGCAACAGTGAAGCCCCGCCCTTCTTTGATTCGATTGGCCATCAAGTTAAATCATTCTGACATTAAGCCTGTCTAGAGTAGTTTTTTATCACCCTAACAACATACACAGAAGAAAAAATTAATATCGGCGGGGACATTTTTCTGTGTGAAATTGCTCGAGAATCGGCAGCCCTCCGTCCTCGCTACGTGTAAACGCAAAGCAGAGGTCTAGAGAAAGATACAGAGTTTTTTTGAAAACAATTAAAATGAATGCAATCAAAATGAATGCAAGAGCAATATTCCTGTTTGTAACTGAAATGCATGTGCGATAACTTCACCTTTATGATTAAGTCAATCACACTGTGCACCTGAACAGTACCAGGGCCCTGGAAACCCCGATTACTCTGTAAAAGCAGAGCCTAACAACATTTTGAAGAGACGGGTACGTCTACTGATTACGTCAGAAGAGGAGCACCATTAGAATACATGCACTGGACTGATTCAGATGCAGTTTATGGATGACCTTTAGCCTGCAAATGGATGTGTATTTGTCCATTCGGGGCTGTGCTGGCGTGTCTAGTACAGTGTGAGCAGCTTCAGTGTTACTTTTTTAATTAAACACCAATAACATTTTGTTATAAATATATATTTAGGGGAACGTATTGTTACATACCCAGTGCTCTCAGTAGTGTTGCGATATTTATTGAGACTTCAAGTCAACTCTTTTCTCAGGACTGATGCACTGGGTCACGTGTTTTAACGATATAGCCTAACTATTCTACACAATTTATTCTACTGATTTCTACACAAAGCAGAAGGATGCAGTTTTGTTAGTGCTTTTAGTGTCAGCAGATTCGTGATGACCGGCTGAGAATGTGTGAATTGATAAGAAACCTGCTGAAAAACACAGCTAAAACCGTTTGATACGTCATCACGCCTAAAGACGCTCAGCTGGCTCAGGGCTGTCCAGAGGAGGACGGCCAGACTGGTTCAAGTAACTCAAATAACTCGTTACAACCGAGGTTTGCAGAAGAGCAGAATTTGGCATCAACAACCTGAAAGCATGGATCCATCCTGCCTTGTATCAACGGTTCAGCCTGGTGCTGGTGGTTTAATGGTGTGGGGGATTTTTATTCGGCACACTTTGGGCCCATTAGTAACAACTGAGCATCGTGTCAACGCAAGTATGGTTGCTAACTGTGTCCATCTCTTTATGACCGCAGTGTACCATCTTCTGATGGCTACTTCCAGCAGGATAACGCGTCATGTCATAAAGCGTGAATCATCTCAGACTGGTTTCTTGAACATGACAGTGTTCACTGAACTCAAACGGTCTCCACAGTCACCGGATCTCAATCCAGTAGAGCACCTTAGGGATGTGGTGGAACATGGATGTGCAGTCGACAAATCTGCAGCAACAGCGTGATGCTATCATTTCAATATAGACCGAAATATCTGAGGAATGTTTCCAGCACCTTGATGAATCTATGCCACGAAGGATTAAGGCAGTTCTGAAGGCAACAGGGGGTCCAACCCTGTACTAGTAAGGTGAACCTAATAAAATGGCCGGTGAGTGAGAAAGAATGTTTTACATCTAAATAAAAAAGGGACATACAAACGTGAAGGGATGAATACATATTAACAAAAGATAGTTGCTAGCTATCAAAATGATAAAGAGTGTTGTTTAAAAGTTAAAGAGTATATCTAATTTATTAAAATCTTAATTCGGGAAGCAAGCGCTGGGAGACGAACCCCGACTTGAACAAAGAGTAACGTGTGACGTACCAGAAGAACCGCCCACCTCTGTGGTTTCAACTAGGTCCTTTACCTAAATTTAAACTCCCATCTTCCTCTCGTATTGGTTTATTGCCGTTTGTGAACAGACGAGCTGTTATCATGTCAGGAAGAGGAAAAGGCGGTAAAGGACTCGGTAAAGGAGGCGCTAAGCGTCACCGAAAGGTTCTCCGCGATAACATCCAGGGAATCACTAAACCCGCGATTCGTCGTCTTGCTCGGCGCGGCGGAGTCAAGCGTATTTCTGGTCTGATCTATGAAGAGACGCGCGGCGTGTTGAAGGTGTTTCTGGAGAACGTTATTCGTGACGCTGTGACCTACACCGAGCACGCTAAAAGAAAGACCGTCACCGCCATGGATGTCGTGTATGCTCTGAAACGACAGGGACGCACTCTGTACGGATTCGGAGGTTAAGCGTTTTCTGGACGAAACTAAACCCCAACGGCTCTTTTAAGAGCCACCCACGATTTCACTCAAAGAACGAGTTTCCAAACGGTCGAACTATTAATATATATGAAATTTAAATATTTTAAACCGAGTATAATAAAACTTAGTCTCGTTTTAATCTGTATACTTGCAGTACTAATGACGTGTGACAAATGAAATCTCTAATACAGTTGTACTTTTAGGAACCGATCAAACTGAATAAAATATAACTTTAAAGTTAGTATTACAATAGAGAAGTTCATTCGGTCATTTTTTTTTTTTTTTTTGCTAAAAGTATAATAAAACTACTAGCTTTGGTGTTGATATTAGTGAATTTTTTTCAGTCCTTTTCATACGTTTTTTTTTTTGTCCTGATATCTATCTATATTATTTAAAAAGCAGGAAATTCACATTGTTAAAAAAAAATGCGGGAAAATCAAATAAATAAACTGAAACGAATGGGGGATGGTCGCCATTCACGAGGCGATGGGAGGGATTTAGATTTTAAAGCCTCTGATTGGCTTCAATGGGACCAATGAAATTCATTTTATGGTCTGGTCCATGGAGATACCCAATCAGACACCGCTACTCTGCTTTTATTTAAATTAGCATCGGACAGTGTATAAAACGTTGTGAGGGTCAGCGAAAATCCACTTTCAGTTTTGTTGAACTGTATCGTGTGTATCATGCCTGAACCAGCGAAGTCCGCGCCCAAGAAGGGCTCAAAGAAGGCCGTCACCAAGACCGCCGGTAAAGGAGGAAAGAAGCGCAAGAGGACCAGGAAGGAGAGCTATGCTATCTACGTGTACAAAGTCCTGAAGCAGGTTCATCCCGACACCGGAATCTCTTCCAAGGCGATGGGCATCATGAACTCTTTCGTGAACGACATCTTCGAGCGCATCGCCGGTGAGTCGTCTCGTCTCGCTCACTACAACAAGCGCTCCACCATCACCTCGAGAGAGATCCAGACCGCCGTGCGTCTGCTGCTGCCCGGAGAACTGGCCAAACACGCCGTGTCTGAGGGAACCAAGGCCGTGACCAAATACACCAGCTCCAAGTAAAGCTCGTCTGACCGGCCAATACAAAGGCTCTTTTAAGAGCCACACAAAATTTCTTTGAAGGGGCTTTTTTTATTCTACTACTCCATTCTCTTAACGTAAAAGAGATCCTTCACACTTTAACTTAAACCATTTAACTAACTGTTTTAATTAAGCTTCATTTTATGCAGCCTTATTGCTGAAACGCCGTTATAATAAATATGCTTGATAGTTACAACCAAGTTTCTTCCCAAATACAATGGAGTTACTATTTTGCAACTTAATCTCTACAGGGATTGCATATCTAGGCAATGTAACTGATTGCAGACTTCAGTTTAGATGCATGTTTATAAAGGATGTGAATATGAAACAAAATGAGACGTTTCGTATTGGTCTCTGGAATACAGACTCCCTCAATTCGGTGCTTGATTTATTCAGGACATGCAATACCAAATTTACTAAGTACCAAATTAAGAACCAAAACAGACTAAACTGAAAAATGCATCAAATAGTCATTTAAGAACAGAAGAACAATCATAAAGGACAATATAACAGCAATTTATTACATTACTGCAATATATAAAAGCAAAAAAAGGAGACTTTTTAGAACGTGTTAACATTGCCACGCTTTCGGAGGAAGGAAGAATACACATGAAGGTGCATCACAGGTCTGACACTGCAGTGATACGAAAACATTCAAGACCTGACAAACACAGACTGAAATACATGAGATAGAGGATAAATTGTAAGGAACACAGTATAACTGATTACAAAGAGGGGGAAACATTGTGACAGATGTCAAATCAATGATTCCTGTTTCTTCAGAAGATGGACCTGTAAGATATATACACACACACAAAGATATTTAATTGTAGATATGTTGTGTTTCTATTACAGCTACTGTTTACTGTCAGACCATTTCTCCATCTCTAGTCTCTGTAAGACTCAATCTCAAATCTAAAGAATGTAGACATTCATTTTACAACTGTTGGTTGGGTATTAAAAACAATAATGAATGAATTATTTAAAACATAATGCCAATAATACCCATAAAACAGTGGGACAATGAACAAGTCGGTCCGAGTAATGTAGTGTTGTATTCTACATGCAAAATGATAAAAAGTAATCATAATCTCTAAATTCCTTTGAATAATTGCTTTGTGAGTGTTAAAAAAAGTGTTTTATTGTATGAATTTAATCCGGATGAACTTCACTGGCCATGTTGGCGTTGTCATGGTCAAAGGCCGCGTTGGCTTTCACAAATCCTCTTCCTCTGGCCTCATGGGATTGTAAAGTGTTCACTGGGTGCACACTTACTATTGCACTTGGGATTTTATTGCCTACTGTTTTGTCAATATTGTGAACTCTTTCCACTGTTTTTCACCTGATAATGTATAACCTTGTGTGTCAGAGAAACAAGTGCACGGCCCCTTAAGAATTGATCTTTGAAGCGGCTTGCAGAGGGAGCCCTCACCCGAGTGCTAACTCGGTTCCACTTCCTGTTTGCTCAGCATAGAACCAGAGTACATGTTTCACACAGTGTGAGGTATTGCTATTATCCCTGCCTTACGGAGCGGCACATTGACCACTCTGCCTGTTTCACGGATTTGCCCCTTTGGCTTGGTTGCCAAATTCCTCAGTGTTCATCTGGCGGATAACTTCACCTGGTCACTCAACACCAGTTCCATCACCAAGAAAGCCCAGCAGCGCCTCTACTTTTTGAGGAGGCTGAGGAAAGCTCATCTCCCTCCACCCATCCTGACTATGTTCTATAGGGGGACCATTGAGAGCGTCCTGTGCAGCTCCATCACTGCCTGGTTTGGGAACAGCACCGTATCGGATCGCAAGACCCTCCAGAGGATAGTGAAGACAGCTGAAAAGATCATTGGTGTCTCTCTGCCCTCTATCATGGACATCAACACCACACGCTGCATCCGCAAAGCCCACAATATACTGTAGTACAGGACCCCACACTTCCCTCACACACATTATTCACCCTCCTACCATCTGGAAAGAGGTACCGGAGCATTCGGGCCCTCACAACCAGACTGCTGAACAGTTTCTTCCCACAAGCCATCAGACTCCTCAATAACCACACCTGAATGGTCTTCCTTTTCCATATGCATTCTTCCACGTCATATTTATTGTTGTCTTGTTTTTTTGTTCATTGCAATGTTTGCACTAGTTTGCACACTGGGTTTGCACTCTACTCCCCTGCTGTTTGCACTAGTCTGCACACTTTGCACTTTATGTGGCTTAGACACCGTCTTAACTCAGTATGTGAGTTTTTTTTGTATTGTGTGTGACTTTCTGTAGCACCAGGTCCTGGAGAAACGATGTCTCATTTCACTATGTACTGATATGTATATCATATAGGAGACAAACACAGTGATATTTGAGAAGCGAAATAAAGTTTATATGATTTATGGAAAGTGTGCAAGATATAAATTTAGGCACCCTAGTAATTTTATAGATTTCAATACATTTAGCACTAATTAGTAGAACTCAAAATTGGTTTGGTAACCTCAGTGACCCTTGACCTCCAGACACAGGTGAATCCAATCATGAGAAAGTATTTAAAGGAGGCCAGTTGTAAGTGCATCTCTCTAAAGTGTGGCAACACGGGAGCCTCGAAACAACACTCAGATGACCTGAGAACAATGATTGTTGAAGCGGAAGGATACAGAAGGCTGTCTCTGAGATTTAAGTTCTCAGTTTCAACTGTGAGGAACATTGTGAGGAATTGGAAGACCAGAGGCATGGTTCAAGTTAAGGCCCGAAATGGCAGAGCAAGAAAACTCGATCAATAATTTTTATTTATATAGCGCTTTTAACAACACAGGTTGCACATTTCAACAAGCCAGCAGCATTTTGGAATAAAGTGCTGTGGACTGATGAAAATTTGTGCAAAACAAGGGGCGCTACGCATGGCGGAAAAACACAACATTCCATGAAAAACACTTGCTACCTACAGTAAAATTTGGTGTCGGTTCCATCATGCTGTGGGGCTGTGTGGCCAGTGCAGGGACTGAATCTTGTTAAAGTTGAGGGTCGCCTGGATTCCACTCAATATCAGCAGATTCAGGAGAACAATGTCCAGGAATCAGTGACAAAATTGAAGTTTCACCGTGGCTGGATCTTTCAACAAGACAACGACCCTAAACACTGCTCAAAATCTACTAAGGCATTCATACAGAGGAACAAGTACAACATTGTGGAATCACCATCTCGGTCCCCAGACCTGAATATCATAGAAAATTTGTGGTGTGATTTAAAGCGGGCCGTCCATGCTCGGAAACCATCAAACCTGACTGAACTGGACATGTTTTGAATAGAAGAACGGTCCAAAATACAGTCTGCCAGAATCCAGACTCTAATTGGAAGCTATAGAAAGCGTTTAGAGGCCGTTTTAAAGTTTTGGTTCAATACACGGAGGATGAAATCAGCCATATTTCACCAGCATGTGTAGTGTTGTGATCACTCATGAAGTTCACTTATCAGCTGTTTTAGTCTGTAAACATAGTCCAGTACCTCTAATCAGTGAGAAGGTTTAAAAAAACAATTTTTAAATCAGATGTGACTTGAGAAAACAGAAACTCAAGAAGACGAACACTGAGCACGCTCATAGGGACGGTTTAGCTGCATCGACACTAAAGTCACCTCAATCGCTCTATGACAGATAACACCATTACTACCAGTTTGATGGTTTTCTAAAAATCAGTAATGACTTGAGAATTGTTAAAATAACTATTTGTAAGAAAAATTTCCAAATAAGCACACCATAAATACGTAAGGCACAAAGTGAGAAATAACGGTTTCCATCTGAATGTAAGAAAAATCCCAGACGTTTTTTTAAACGACATACAAACGTGAAGGTATAAAAATGAACAAAATTTGCTGTTGATAAAGAGTGATGTTTTAACAGTTGAAAAGCATTTCCAACCTATTTATTTAAATCCCAATCCGAGAAGCAAGCGCTGGGAGACGAACCCCGACTTGAACAAAGAGTAACGTGTGACGTACCATAAGAACCGCCCACCGCTGTGGTTTCAACTAGGTCCTTTACCTAAATTTAAACTCCCATCTTCCTCTCGAATCGGTTTATTGCTGTTTGTGAACAGACGAGCTGTTATCATGTCAGGAAGAGGAAAAGGCGGTAAAGGACTCGGTAAAGGAGGCGCTAAGCGTCACCGAAAGGTTCTCCGCGATAACATCCAGGGAATCACTAAACCCGCGATTCGTCGTCTTGCTCGGCGCGGCGGAGTCAAGCGTATTTCTGGTCTGATCTATGAAGAGACGCGCGGCGTGTTGAAGGTGTTTCTGGAGAACGTTATTCGTGACGCTGTGACCTACACCGAGCACGCTAAAAGAAAGACCGTCACCGCCATGGATGTCGTGTATGCTCTGAAACGACAGGGACGCACTCTGTACGGATTCGGAGGTTAAGCGTTTTCTGGACGGAACGAAACCCCAACGGCTCTTTTAAGAGCCACCCACGATTTCACTCAAAGAACGAGTTTCCAAACGGTCGAACTATTCATATATTTAATTTAAATATTTTAAACCGAGTAAAATAAAACTTAATCTCATTTTAATGTGTATAATTACAGTTCAGGCTATGTGTGACAAATAAAACCACAATACAGTTGTACTTTTAGGAACATATCAGACTGAATAAAATATTTAACTTTGTTAAAGTTCATCCAGCCATTTTTTTGCTGAAAGTATAATAAAACTACTATCTTTAGTATTGGTATTAGTGAGGTTTATTCAGTCTTTTCATAGATTTTTATATAATTAGGACAACGTAACTATATTATTTAAAAAGCAGGAAAATCACATTTAAAAAAATGCGGGAAAATCAAAGAAATAAACTGAAATGAATGGGGGATGGTCGCCAATCATGAGGCGATGGGAGGGGTTTACATTCTAAAGCCTCTGATTGGCTTCAATGGGACCAGTGAAAATCATTTTGTGGTCTGGTTCATGGAGATATCCAATCAGACACCGTTACTCTGCTTTTTTTTCTAAATTAGCATAGGACAGTGTATAAAAGATTGTGAGGGTCAACGGAAACCCACATTCAGTTTAGCTGAACTGTAAAGTGTGTATCATGCCTGAACCAGCGAAGTCCGCGCCCAAGAAGGGCTCAAAGAAGGCCGTCACCAAGACCGCCGGTAAAGGAGGAAAGAAGCGCAAGAGGACCAGGAAGGAAAGCTATGCTATCTACGTGTACAAAGTCCTGAAGCAGGTTCATCCCGACACCGGAATCTCTTCCAAGGCGATGGGCATCATGAACTCTTTCGTGAACGACATCTTCGAGCGCATCGCCGGTGAGTCGTCTCGTCTCGCTCACTACAACAAGCGCTCCACCATCACCTCGAGAGAGATCCAGACCGCCGTGCGTCTGCTGCTGCCCGGAGAACTGGCCAAACACGCCGTGTCTGAGGGAACCAAGGCCGTGACCAAATACACCAGCTCCAAGTAAAGCTCGTCTGACCGGCCAATACAAAGGCTCTTTTAAGAGCCACACAAAGTGTCTTTGAAAGAGCTGCTCTCTAAACGCAAGACTACATTCAAAAAAATGCAGTTATTTTAGTGGTCTTCACAAAACAGTGGGTTGCCTAAATGTGTGCTTGGTTTCAGACCGGGTTTAGCAATAGACCTTTCAGGTATTTAAGCAGATTTATACACTTGCAAAACTAAATATTTTCTCTACACAGCTTTTGGAATCTACACCTTCTCATCAAATGTTATTCACTTATACAGAATGAGTCTTTGATCTCTATCAACTAAATACTTAAATGGTCAAAAGCAGGCAAATAAACAAGATGTTCACTACAGCAAGATGCCACACAAGAATAACAGTAAAATTGGCAAAAATTTGTGGTTAGTAAGATTTATTCACAAAATTAAGTGTTGAACATTTTTATTATAGATTTTTAATCTTTCACACTAAATGCTACCCAAAAACAATCAAGTTGGTTTAGATCTTCTCTTACACTGAAAGCTAAAAAAAAAGTTCAATGGATTTTCTAGACTTACAGTAAATATTAAATAGCAATTACTTTTATTATAAAATGCCCGTTCTGTCTAAATTTGCACATTAATACAGGTGATTAATTTTTCTGGTTTAATGTAATTAAAAATGTTTAATGTAGTTAATCCAGGCGCAGAGCTACAGTTGTCCACCATATTCACAACTGCTGCAATATAAACAGCACTAAAAAACACATTTACAAAGGTGTCTGAAGATGCTTATAATCTCTGGATTAATGTTTTACTGCAAGAACATATAAAAATGTTTATTTGTTTCCCACTTGTGCGTATTAATAATGAAGTGTGGTTTGAGTCAAAAGTAGAAAGTCCAGAAACAGAGCAGAAGTTACACCACAAATCAGATCAACTTTTTCTCAGGCGTCTTTAAGCTGATTGATAGTTTGAAAGACGTGCATGAAGTTAAATTGATGCAAAAGGAATTATTAAATATACTGGCCTTCATAACTTGAATGTGGGATTTAACAGAAAGAAAGTGTCCAAACTGCATTTAAAATTGTGTTACAGTTTCTCGATCAAGTCTTGACTAATATTTGACACCAAATTGATAGCAAGCTGGAGAACTTGATATTCAGTGCAATTAATAGAATTGCTGACGCTTTGGGAAAGTTTATTTCCACATATATTTCACAACATTTCCAGAGACATACAGAAGCAAAACTTGGCTCTTTGATGAAATACATTTTGTTCTGCTTTTGTTAATTAATCTCAATTCAACTTTATTGTCAAATATGCTCTATGTACAACATACAGCACAGATGAAATTCCTTCCCTTCTGACCTTGCAATCATGCAGAATAAAAGAATAAAGATAAAAGAATAAAAAACTAAAGTATAATAAAATAATGGTAAAATATCTAAAATATCTAAAATATAAATAGTGCAACATTAAACATACAGACATTAAACATACAGACAAGGCACTTGTTGGAAAATTAAATTAAGTTAAAGTGAGGTAGTGCGTTGAGGTGCAAAAAGTGTAGACCCTGAGACTATGAGTTTATGTGGGGGCGGATCACAGTCTGAGGTCTGAGGCCTGAGGCAGAGGCCAGAGGTAGAGGTGAGTGAAGGGAGAGTAGGTAGGGAGTTGAGTCTCCTGACCGCCTGGTGGATGAAACTGTCCCTGAGCCTGCTGGTTCTGGCTCGGAGACTCCGCAGTCTCTTCCCCGACGGCAGCAGGTTGAAGAGGCAGTGGGATGGGTGGGTGGGGTCTCCTGCTATCCTGGTGGCTTTTCGCGTGAGACGAACGTTAAAAATGTCCAAGAGAGGGGGGAGAGAGACACCAATGATTTTCTCAGCAGCTCTCACGATGCGCTGCAGTGTGTTACGGCAGGACACGGTGCAGGCTCCGGACCACACCGTGATGCAGCTGGACAGGATGCTCTCGATGGTGCCTCTGTAGAAGTTCTGCATGATGGGGGGTGGGGCTTTTGCTCTTTTCAGTTTACGGAGAAAGTACAGGCGCTGATGGGCTTTTTTGGCCAGTGATGCGGTGTTGTGACTCCATGACAGGTCTTCAGATATGTGCACACCCAGGAACTTGGTGCTGTTCACCCTCTCCACTACAGCACCGTCGATGATCAGCGGAGCATGCTGGGTGTGCGCTCTCCTGAAGTCCACAACGATCTCCTTTGTCTTCTCCACATTCAGGTGGAGATTGTTATCTTTGCACCACATGGCCAGCCTGCTCACTTCACTCCTGTAGGGTGTCTCATTGTTGTTGTTGATAAGACCCACCACAGTCGTGTCATCCGCAAACTTGATGAAGAGGTTAGAGCTGGATGATGGAGTACAGTCATGGGTCAGCAGAGTGAAAAGAAGGGGGCTCAGCACACATCCTTGGGGGGCCCCCGTGTTCATGATGATGGAGCTGGAGGAGTTGCTGCCAACCCGAACTGCCTGAGGTCTCCCTGTCAGGAAGTCCAGCAGCCAGTTGCACAGGGAGGAGTTGAGCCCCAGCTGGCCCAGTTTATGGATGAGTTGCTGCGGGATTATGGTGTTGAATGCTGAACTGAAGTCGATGAACAGCATTCTGACATGTGAGTCTTTGGTTTCCAGGTGGGTGAGTGCTGAGTGGAGGGCAGTGGAGACGGCATCTTCTGTTGATCGGTTAGACCGATATGCAAACTGGTAGGGGTCCAGGGCAGGGGGGAGGACAGACTTGATGTGGTGCATGACTAGCCGCTCAAAGCACTTCATGAGGATGGGAGTGAGTGCGACCGGGCGGAAGTCATTGTAACAGGAGGGAGATGACTTTTTCGGTACCGGGATGATTGTGGTGGATTTAAGGCACGTGGGGACAACAGCCTGGCTCAGTGAGATGTTGAAGATGTCCGTGAGGACATCTGTGAGCTCAGCAGCACAGTCTCTCAGAACACGACCAGGGATGTTATCCGGGCCTGGGGCTTTTATGAGCATTTGTCCCTCTGAGACAGCGCCTCACACTATCAGGGGACAGTATCAACACCTGGTCACCAAGAGAAGGTGGTAGCTTCTGTGCTGGAGTGTTGTTGTTAACTTAAATGTTTTAAAGTTGCTTTTTAAAAACCTCTGCTAATAAAATAGAACTGAGAGATCATGTGTGCATTAAACATGTCCAGATATGAACATTATCTATGTCTGGATCAGAATCAGAATCACTTTATTGCCAGGTATGTTTGCACATACTGAGGAATTTGTTTTAGTGACAAAAACACGATAACAAGACAAGACAGATATAAAGAGAAACATGTACAATATACAAAATATAAAATGTGCAACACAGCAAAAATAAAAATAGAAAAATAAAAATATATACTTTAAACATTCAAGTGTAACAGGAATTATGTTTGTGCAGTGTTATGTGCAAATCTGTATGTTAAATAAATAAGTGTCCTCAAGTGTTCATGACATGGACTGCATGGGGAAGAAACTGTTCCTGTGTCTGGCTGTCCTGGTACTCAGTGCTCTGTAGCGGTGACCAGACGGCAACAGTTTGAAGATGGAGTGTGCGGGATGTGAGGGGTCCAGAGTGATTTTCTTAACCCTTTTGTTTAATGTGGATAGGTACAGATTTTGGAGAGTGGGGAGGGTTGTACCAATGATTCTCTCAGAAGTCCTGACTACCCTCTGTAGTCTTCTGAGGTCATAGTTGGTAGCTGAGCTGAACCAGACAGTTATGGAAGTGCAGAGGATGGATTGTATGATGGCCGAGTAGAACTGTTTCAGCAGCTCCTGTGGCAGGTTGAATTTCCTCAGCTGGCGAAGGAAGTACAACCTCTGCTGGGCCTTTTTAACAATGGAGTCGATGTGAGTGTCCCACTTCAGGTCCTGAGAGATTGTGGTGCCCAGGAACCTGAATGACTCCACTGTTGCCACAGTGCTGTCCATGATGGTGAGTGGAGGAGTGCAGGGAGTTCCTCCTGAAGTCCACTATCATCTCCACTGTGTTGAGCGTGTTGAGCTCCAAGTTGTTCAGATTGCACCATTCAGCCAGCTCTTTGACCTCCTGTCTGTAAGCAGACTCGTCACCGTCCTGTATGAGGCCGATGACTGTGGTGTCGTCTGCAAACTTCCGGAGTTTGACAGAGGCGTCTTTAGAGGTGCAGTCATTGGTGTAGAGGGAGAAGAGCAGTGGGGAGAGGACACAACCCTGAGGGGCTCCAGTGCTGGTTGTGCGGGTGTTGGATGAGAATTTTCCCAGCCTCACTACCTGCTGTCTGTCTGTCAGGAAGCTGCTGATCCACTGACAGACGGAGGTGGGCACTGAGAGCTGGGTTAGTTTGGGGTGGAGGAGGTTTGGTATGATGGTGTTGAAGGCCGAACTGAAGTCCACAAACAAGATCCTCACATAAGTCCCTTGTCTGTCTAGGTGTTGCAGAACATAATGCAGTCCCATATTGACTGCATCGTCCACTGACCTGTTTGCTCTGTACGCAAACTGCAGGGGGTCCAGTAGGGGTCCTGTAAAGTCCTTCAGATAACCCAGAACCAGTTTTTCAAATGATTTTTATGACCACAGACGTTAGAGCCACGAGTCTGAAATTATTAAGTACATTAATGACGGATAAGAAATGGTTTAGTTAAATGTCAAGTTTGTTGATAAGAAACCTGCTGAAAAACACAGCTAAAACAGGCCTAGACCGGACTTAGCTGCACTCCGATCCTCATTCACTTATTTGCTTTGTCTGTTTGAGGACACCACTGAGTGCCATCTATGTCATCACGCCTAAAGACGTTCAGCTGGCTCAGGGCTGTCCAAACGCCATCGGCTCTGCAGGACACCGGCTCTGAGAAGAATTCTGTGGTTTCCTGCCTCAATGACTATCGTCCCATCGCACTCACACAAGTTGTGATGTAATGCTTCGAGAGGCTTGTCTTGAGGCACATCAAGTCTCAGCTACCACCCTCACTTGACCCACTACAGTTTGTGTGTCATCCAAACCGCTCTACGGACGATGTTATCACCACAACCCTCCATCTCTCCCTCTCACATCTAGACTCAAAAGGAAACTACATCCGAATGCTGTTCATTGACTTCAGTTCAGCATTCAACACCATCATCCCTCAGCAGCTTATAGAGAAGCTGAGCCTGCTGGGCCTGAACACCTCTCTCTGCAACTGGATCCTGGACTTTCTGACAGGCAGACCTCAGTCAGTCCGGATCGGGAACAGCATCTCCAGCCCCACCACACTGAACACTGGAGCTCCTCAGGGCTGTGTGCTCAGTCCACTGCTGTTCACTTTGCTGACTCACGACTGTGCAGCGATACACAGCTCCAATCATATAATCACGTTCACATGACCGTGTGGTTCTCATCAGCAAGAACGACAAGTCAGCATACAGAGGTGAGGTGTAGAGCCAACAATCTATCTCTGAATGTCAACAAGACCAAGGAGATGATTGTTGACTTCAAGCGAGCAAAGAGTGACCATTCTCCGCTGTCCATCAACAGATCCATGGTGGAGACCGTAGAGAGCACCAAATTCCTTGGTGTACTTCCTGTAGCACCAGGTCCTGGAGAAATGTCTCATTTCACTATGTACTGCACAGCTATATGTAGTTGAAATGATGTTAGGGTTATGTATTGACATTATGCAACTTTGACCCTTCAGTTTCAGCTTCCATCTGGTATAACACGTCTTGTTCTAGGTCATGACATGACATGGCCTCTATATAGTATCTTAGACTGGTATGGGCGCCAGGGGAATCTGAGGGAATGAAGATTCTGACGCACAAAAAGTTATGTGACAAACATGTCTGGAGTCTTTGTTTTGCCAGTTGCTTTTACTTATCTTGCTCTGTCCTTTTTCTCTATAAATAAAGTGACTTGCGATCTGAGCTTCGGAGGCAAAGCAGGGAAGGAGGCAAAAGGGAGGTTAAGGAGAAACCTGCTTCTCTCCCGCTTGCAACCGACAGCGCAATCCTTGCAAGCTAAAAATCCAAAAACTTGTCTTGTGTTTTATTTCGCCTTGAGTTGATCCTTCTTGGTAAAGAGCCGTTTGAGTGAAATAGTCTCAACAAATGACAATAAAAAGCCACTTGACTTGACTTGAAATATATCATATAGGAGACAAACACAGTGATATTTGAGAAGTGAAATAAAGTTTATATGATTTATGGAAAGTGTGCAAGAATTATTTAAACAAAATTAGCCATGTGCTTAAATTTAAGCACCCTAGTAATTTTATAAGTAAGTGCTGTGGACTGATGAAACTGAACATCATGCTGTAGGACTGTGTGGCCAGTGCAGGGACTGAATCTTGTTAAAGTCGAGGGTCACATGGATTCCACTCAATATCAGCAGATTCAGAAGAACAATGTCCAGGAATCAGTGACAAAATTGAAGTTTCACCAGGGCTGGATCTTTCAACAAGACAACGACCCTAAACACTGCTCAAAATCTACTAAGGCATTCATACAGAGGAACAAGTACAATGTTCTGGAATCGCCATCTCGGTCATTAGACCCTGAATATTATTGAAAATTTGTGGTCTGATTTAAAGCAGGCCATCCATGCTCGGAAACCATCAAACCTGATTTAACTGGGCATGTTTTGTAAAGAAGAACGGTCCAAAGAATCCAGAGTCTAATTGGAAGCTATAGAAAGCGTTTAGAGGCTGTTATTTCTGCAAAAGGAGGACGCACAAAATATTATTTGTTTATGTTGTGGTGCCTAAATTTATGCACATGGCTAATTTGGTTTTTAAATAATTCTTGCACACTTTTCATAACTCCTAAACTTTATTTCACTTCTCAAACATAACTGCGTCTGTTTCCTTTACATTGTACAGAAATTTCTTATCCAGACAACCAATGATTTATAAAGGATCACTGCGTAATTGCTCTTCAAGTCCACAAGAGCCTCAGGGACGGTTTTGTTATAGAGGCCAATGTCAAAGTTTTGGTTCAACACACAGAGTAAGAAACCAGCCATATTTCATCAGCATGTGTAATGTTGTGGATGTGATCACTCATCAAGTTCACTTATCGGCTGTTTTAGTCTCCAAACATAGTCCAGTACAAAACATTTTAATTCAGATGACTTGAGAAAACAAAAGCACAAGCAGACAAACACTGAGCAGGGCATGTTGAGTCTACATGGTTCTCATGCTGCAATGGTTATACCACCTGCTCATGATGGCAGAAACCACATTGACATACAAACGTGAGTGTATAAATAAATGTGAACAAAATTTGCTGTTGATAAAGAGTGATGTTTTAACAGTTTAGCATTTCCAGTCTATTTATTTAAATCCCAATCCGGGAAGCAAGCACTGGGAGACGAACCCCGACTTGAACAAAGAGTAACGTGTGACGTACCATAAGAACCGCCCACCGCTGTGGTTTCAACTAGGTCCTTTACCTAAATTTAAACTCCCATCTTCCTCTCGAATCGGTTTATTTCTGTTTGTGAACAGACGAGCTGTTATCATGTCAGGAAGAGGAAAAGGCGGTAAAGGACTCGGTAAAGGAGGCGCTAAGCGTCACCGAAAGGTTCTCCGCGATAACATCCAGGGAATCACTAAACCCGCGATTCGTCGTCTTGCTCGGCGCGGCGGAGTCAAGCGTATTTCTGGTCTGATCTATGAAGAGACGCGCGGCGTGTTGAAGGTGTTTCTGGAGAACGTTATTCGTGACGCTGTGACCTACACCGAGCACGCTAAAAGAAAGACCGTCACCGCCATGGATGTCGTGTATGCTCTGAAACGACAGGGACGCACTCTGTACGGATTCGGAGGTTAAGCGTTTTCTGGACGAAACTAAACCCCAACGGCTCTTTTAAGAGCCACCCACGATTTCACTCAAAGAACGAGTTTCCAAACGGTCGAACTGCTCGTATATCTAACCGAAATATTTTAAACCGAGTAAAATAAAACTTGACCTCGTTTTAATTTGTATACTTCCAGTACAGATCATGTGTGACAAATAAAACCTCTAATACAGTTGTACTTTTAGGAACCGATCAGACTGAATAAAATATTTAACTTTGGAGTTAAAGTTCATCCACCCTTTTTTTTTTTGCTAAAAGTATAATAAACCTACTAGCTTTGGTGTCGGTATTAGTGAAGTTTATTCAGTCCTTTTCATACGTTTTTTGTCCTAATTATGTCTAACTATATTATTTAAAAAGCATGAAAATCACATTATTAAAAAAATGCGGGAAAATCAAAGAAATGAACTAAAACGAATGGGGGATGGTCGCCAATCATGAGGCGATGGGAGGGATTTAGATTTTAAAGCCTCTGATTGGCTTCAGTGGGACCAATGAAAAACATTCTGTGGTCTGGTCCATGGAGATACCCAATCAGACACCGCTACTCTGCTTTTTTCTAAATTAGCATAGGACAGTGTATAAAAAATTGTGAGGGTCAGCTGATATCCACATTCAGTTTTGTTGAACTGTAAAGTGTGTGTCATGCCTGAACCAGCGAAGTCCGCGCCCAAGAAGGGCTCAAAGAAGGCCGTCACCAAGACCGCCGGTAAAGGAGGAAAGAAGCGCAGAAAGACCAGGAAGGAGAGCTATGCTATCTACGTGTACAAAGTCCTGAAGCAGGTTCATCCCGACACCGGAATCTCTTCCAAGGCGATGGGCATCATGAACTCTTTCGTGAACGACATCTTCGAGCGCATCGCCGGTGAGTCGTCTCGTCTCGCTCACTACAACAAGCGCTCCACCATCACCTCGAGAGAGATCCAGACCGCCGTGCGTCTGCTGCTGCCCGGAGAACTGGCCAAACACGCCGTGTCTGAGGGCACCAAGGCCGTGACCAAATACACCAGCTCCAAGTAAAGCTCGTCTGACCGGCCAATACAAAGGCTCTTTTAAGAGCCACCTCAAAGTGTCCTTGAAAGAGCTGTTTTTGCATTTTTTATTTTCTAAAAATTCAAACTTTGAACAGTGTTTCATTTACATATCTTCATTCTCCACATGCACACGGATTTTATACACAACTACACACGTTACAACAATTATTCGTACAAAACTAAACTGGTTTCTATTTAAATACTTAAATTATGAAAAACAGGCAAAGATGTAACTACTTTTAGTAACATCACTGAACTTTTTCACAAAAGGAACGTAAAAAGTACTTCACTGTCACTTAATTAAACAATGTGTAAGTCATACTTAGAATATCAAAAAGTCGATTTCACCTACTCTGTTCAAAAAGTGAAACTTGTGTATTCTATTCATTCATTACACACTGATATATTTCAAATTTTTCTTTTTGTTTTGCTGGTTAAAACTGACGACTAACGAAAACCAGTTAACAAATTCAGTATCTTGGACAATTCGAAAATTGTGAAAAGGTTCCACGGTCTAATCAGATGATTAACTCAAAACACCTGCAAAGTCCTTTAAATGGTCTCTCAGTCTAGTTCTGTTGATACACAATCATGGGGGAAACTGCTTTGACACCTTGAACAAGGAGGCAGAGACACAAAAGGTCATTGCAAGGAGGCTGGCTGTTCTCAGAGTTCTGTGTCCAAGAATGTTAATAGAGAGGTGAAGGGAAAGAAAAGATGTGGGAGAGAGAAAGTGTACAAGCAATAGAGATAATCGCACCCAGGAGTGGATTGTGAAACAAAACCTGTTAAAAAAATGTCACAAAGATTCACAAAGAGTGGATTATATCTAGAGTCAGTGCTTCAAGAAGCACTACACGCAGACATATACAAGACATGGGTTTCAGCTGTCCATTCCTTGTGTCAAGCCACTCTTGATGACAGGCTTGACATGTTAAAAGGAGGGTGATGCTTGAAATCATTGTTCTTCCAGTGTTAACCATGGCAACCTGCAAAGAAACGTGTGCAGCCATCATTGCGTTAAAAATGGCTTCACAGGCAGGGATATTTTGGCTACTAATTCAAATTCAAATTCAAATTTTATTTGTCACATACACATACATACATGGTACGACATGCAGTGAAATGTTCTTTACAACCGTCCAGCATCAAAATAGAAAACAAAATTTAAATGTATATATAAATATAAAATATAAAAAAATATGTATAAAAAAAGAAGTGTGCAAAGTAGAATATGAAAAATAAAATAAAATAAAATAAAAATAAGGTATAGAATATAAATATAAAGTATAAGATATAAAGTGTAAAGTGTAAAGTGGCTGTGCAATGTCCAGTGCAAGTGACTAGTGCAATTGTCCAAATGTAGTGGCGAGTATCTGGGAAAAGAGAGGGTGAACATGGGAATCCTGGTTCGGGAACGCCTGTCCTGCATGGTGCTGTTCCTGAACCAGGAGGTGATGTTTCCCGTCAGGACACTCTCGATGGTGCAGGTGTAAAAGTTCCTGAGCACCTGAGATGGGAGTCTGAAGTCCCTTAAGCGCCTCAGATGGTATAGACGCATCCGGGCCTTCTTCACCAGATTGTTGATGTGACAGGACCAAGACAGGTCCTGCGTGATGTGAACACCCAGGTACCGGAAACTGTCCACTCTCTCCACTGGGGTCCCGTCGATCATGATGGGATGGTAAGAGCGCACCTGCTTCGTGCTGAAGTCCACTATTAACTCCTTTGTTTTGCTGACGTTCAGGAGAAGATTGTTCTCCTGACACCATCTCTCCAGGCTGTTGATCTCCTGAAGGTAGGCCATCTCATCGTTGTTGGAGATCAGGCCCACCACGACAGTGTCGTCAGCAAATTTAATGATGGTGGTAGAGTTTATAGTGGCCACACAGTCATGTGTGTACAGCGAGTACAGCAGGGGGCTCAGAACACAACCCTGAGGGGCTCCAGTGCTGAGAGTGAGGGAGGATAAGGTGTGTTTTCCCATCCGTACGGCTTGTGGTCTGTTGGTCAGGAAGTTGGTGATCCAGTGACGCAGGGATGGGAGTCCCAGGACCTCCAACTTCGAGGTGAGCGTGGAGGGAACTATGGTGTTGAACGCTGAACTATAGTCCACGAACAGCATTTTCACATAGTTCCCTTTCCTAAAATCCAGGTGGCTTGTGGTTGTGTGGAGGAGGTGTGTGATGGCATCCTCCGTAGACCGGTTTTGGCGGTAAGCAAACTGTAGTGGGTCCAGTGTGTCCGGTAGTGATGCGGTGATGAAGTCTCTGACGAGTCTCTCGAAGCACTTCATCACTACAGACGTCAGAGCTACAGGGCGGTAATCATTAAGGCAAGATGGTTGAGGTTTCTTCGGCACAGGAACAATGATGGACTGTTTGAAACACGAGATTGCACCTAAATCAACAATTTATAGGATCATCAAGAACTTCAAGGAAAGAGGTTCAATTCTTGTTAAGAAGGCTTCAGGGCGTCCAAGAAAGTCCAGCAAGCGCCAGGATCATCTCCTAAAGAGGATTCAGCTGCAGGATTGGAGCCACCAATGCAGAGCTTGCTCAGGAATGGCAGCAGGCAGGTGTGAGCGCATCTGAACGCACAGTGAGGCAAAGACTTTTGGAAGATGGCCTGGTGTCAAGAAGGGCAGCAAAGAAACCACTTCTCTCCAAAAAAGCCCATAAGGGACAGATTGATCGAAGATTGATTGAATGGACTGCTGAGGACTGGGGCAAAGTCATATTCTCCAATGCAGCCCCTTTCTGATGGTTTGGGGCATCTGGAAAAAGGCTTGTCTGGAGAAGATAAGTTGAGCGCTACCATCAGTCCTGTGTCATGCCAACAGTAAAGCATCCTGAGACCAGTCATGTGTGGGGTTGCTTCTCATCCAAGGGAGTGGGCTCACTCACAATTTTGCCCAAAAACACAGCCATGAATAAAGAATGGTACCAAAACACCCTCCAACAGCAACTTCTTCCAACAATCCAACAACAGTTTGGGGAAGAACAATGCATTTTCCAGCACGATGGAGCACTGTACCATAAGGCAAAAGTGATAACTAAGTGGCTTGGGGACTAAAACGTTTAAATTTTGGGTCCATGGAATGGAAACTCCCCAGAACTTGTGGTCAATCCTGAAGAAGCGGGTGGACAAACAAAACCCACTAATTATGACAAACTCCAAGTAGTGATTATGAAAGAATGGGTTGCTATCGGTCAGGATTTGGCCCAGAAGTTGATTGAGATCATGCCCAGTCCAATTGCAGAGGTCCTGAAAAGAAGGGCCAACACTGCAAATACTGACTCTTTGCGTAAATGTCATGTAATTGTCGATAAAAGCCTTTGAAACGTATGAAGTGCTTGTAATTATATTTCAGTACATCACAGAAACAAAGATCTAAAAGCAGTTTAGCAGCAAACTTTGTGAAAACTAATATTTGTGTCATTCTCAAAACTTTTGGCCACGACTGTAGACATTTCTATGTGGTTTTAGAAATGGTTGTGGATGTGTAGGCTATATACAGAAAAAAGGGCCCAAAACAGTTACAACAGCTTGTAACTGGAACAGTACACTTATAAGGGCACATATTATTGTTCCCCCTAATAGGTAGGCACACACATTTCAAAACTATAAGGGTACAAATCGATGCATTATATATAATATGCTATAATATAATATGATATGATATAATAATATAATAACAAATGAACTGATCACCTTTAACCATTAATTAAATAAATGACATTGGATTGATTGATCTCTTCTTCACTGTCATCTCTGTGGAGCTGGACACAGTGGATATTGAATAGATAACCTAACCTAGTTTCTTTAAACACGTCCAGGTTATGAACTGATTTCACTCCCATCCATTCATGTAACCGGCAAGCTCCAGTAGTAACAATTTGATTTTAAACTTGTTAAACTAACATGTATAGACCTAAATTTAAAAATATTACTAAGTCTTATTAGAGGTCTTTATCTTATCTTGTGGTCAGTCTGTCCTCCTGCATGAACGTATGTACACATCTAGTGGAGACACTCAAATTTATTTAGAGAGTACAATATTCCCAAGTTATTTTGGCAAACTTGAAGCATCTTGTGGCGTAACTGCTCTTCATCTCCAGTCACTTCTGGTGTGTTTCTCTTCTTTATGGCTGCAAGGTCAATTTCTCACATCTTTTTTCTTATCTGCGAGATGTGTGACAGTTTAACATCTGCTTGTTTGGCAGTGTCTACTTTTTCTTGAAGACTAAGTACTGTGAAGCTGTTGCTGCCTCTTGCTTTAACACATTCAGAGTCAGTTCTGCCCCTTTAATCCAAAAGCTTAACTTACAGTGACATTTATGACGTGTGCATGGCCTTCAAATGTCCCTATAATACCAGTAATACCAGTACATTTTGACCTTATGGCACTGGTCTCAAACTCAATTCCTGGAGGGCCACAGTTTCTGCACAGTTTAGCTCCAACCCTAAACAAGCACAGCTGATCCAGCTAATCAAGGTCTTCAGGAAATGTTTAGAAATGTTCAAGCAGGTGTGATTTGGGGCTGGATGGAGCTAAACTGTGCAGATCTGTGACCCTCCAGGAACGGAGTTTGAGGCCACTGTCTTATGGGGACATTTTTTGGTCCCCATGAAGAAACAACCTTATAATCATACAGAATGGAGTATATAAAAAATCTGAAATGGCAAAAAAAGTGTAGGGTTAGGTGTAGAGTTGGTTTAGGGCAATATAAAATATAGTTTGTACATTATAAAAACCAGTGCAGCTATGGAGAGTCCTAACCTGCAAACCTGTAAACCTGTGTGCACGTATGTGTGTGTGTGTGTGTGTGTGTGTGTGTGTGTGTGTGTGTGTGTGTGTGTGTGTTGTGTGCAGCAGACTTCTACCCAACAGTCAAAGTGTCATAGCCGCCATTAAAGTGTGAACTCAGAGGAAGACGGCGAGAGTTTAGGCAGCGATGTAGCAATTGGCATAAATAAATGACTTATTAGCAAGTACAGCTTATTAGCAAGCAAATGGGAACAAATCACTTTTTAAAGAAATAGTTCACTCATTAATTACTGTGATGTCATTCCAAACCTGTAAGATTTGAGAGTTTTCTGATCCTTCACTAAAACATCACATTTAAAACCCAGGAACATTACTTCAGTAGAGCTGTGAAAGCAGCTCCTCGGTGCTGCGGGAGACACCGGTCCGTCTCTTCTTACTTTAACTTATTTTTGTTACTTTCAGAGAAAGTCTTTGTATTACAAAGCATTTTCAGTTAAAATTGTCAGCCACGATGTCAGCCTAGAATTCTAGAAATTTCAATTATTCCTAATTATTATGGCATTATCTCTCTCTCTCTCTCTCTCTCTCTCTCTCTCTCTCTCTCTCTCTCTCTCTCTCTCTCTCTCTCTCTCTCTCTCACACACACACACACACACACACACACACACAACACACTAGATTGCAAAAATCCCTGGTATTTTTTTGTATAATAATGATATGTATAATTTTCATTTTGTCCAGTGTTCAGTGTGTTCTGCAGACCCTTCTCTCATGTGTGGTTTAGTATCAGATGGAAGTCACAGCTTTTTGTTGGTTGTTTCTAAAAGTAGCCAACGTGATGAAAGCTCATAGTAACAGCAAACGCATCACATGCTGCACCGGCTTCTTCAAGCTCATCATTAAAGACACATTGTTGTTTGTGAATTTATATTTTCAGAAGCAGTTTGAGGTAAGAAAATGTCTTTATTTGAAAAGGTCTGAATAAAGAGCTGATGGCTGTGGTTTGACTTTCTGCTCTCTTTCTGCTCTGTGGTTTTAACCAGACTGAGGAAGGTATTTGCGCCTTTTCTGCATCTTTAGTTTCATTAACCTCAGCACACTATCAGAAGAGCAAAAGATTCACAGCAACATGAGCGTTTAATATCATTGACTTCCCCTTATTATAATTCCATCTGTCTGTGTCCAGGAAGGCCTGAATGAAGCACCACTTCTCAGTTCTAAAAGTAACTGCTGTCATGAAACCGCTTCTTTTAAAGAGGAAGAAATAAATAAATAAATAAATAAATAAATATATAAATAAATAAATAAAATATCTTGCTGTAAAATCACTTTATAAACCTTATGTCTCATTTATGTTTGTGTGTGTGTTCTATATATTTTTTGATAAAAGTGACTTAAATGAACCTTACATGCCTTAAATGAACAGGCCTGCGTTAGATGTCACATTGTGATTACTTTGTATTATGTTCTGTACATTATGCATGTGGCATCGTTCAAACCTGAGCTCTAACAAAGGATCTAGTAATTTGTGACACATTTTTTCTATTTTTTTTTTATTTCTAGGTAGGGGTTTGTCTCCTCCCTCAACTCCTCTTGAAGTGTGAAATTTCTGTTTAAACACAGGAAGTGTCTGTTTTAGCGCACACAGCACGGTTTAACACTTTATTCATGTGTCAGTATGGGGTCCGGAGCACTGCCTCTCATACTCTGTGAGTATTTTACTTTTTTACTTGTTCATTGAAAATAAATTGTTCATAAAATGACCCAAAAGTATTTTTGAGCACTTATGTCATAGTTTAAAATGGCGTTCATACTGCAGGTAGCCATGTGTTCAGCCTAAGCAATCATGAAATCATGTTACTTCTCCTCACTGGGAGTAGTCCACTGATGATTCAAACTCTGAAGTGTTTCAAAGAGTTCACTGAAATCCATTTGAATCCTTTTTTTTTAATATCATTCTTCCACACATGAATGATGATTTGATTTGAAGTCTTGTGCTTCATCAGAATGTTGTAAAGTTCCTTGTTCACATCTGAGACGGTTGTTTGAGGATAGCAGCATGTAGTTGTGGTCCTGCTACTGATGTTTCTGTTAATGGAGTCCCCTATTATCAGAATACTGTGCTCGGCTGTGCTCTAAACTGAATGCTGAGCTCCTGTTAGTAGCGATGTTAGCTGATCCACGTTTCATCTACACTTGGTACAAACTGCTGAGATTCACTAGATTCACGGGACTCACTAGATGTATGCTGAGGGGGTCAGTGGTGATGATCTGCTGATTGTTCTGCCTGGTTTAGACGTCCAGCATTTAACTTTGTTTTAAGATCCACAATCCTTTGTAGAAGTTTGTGGCAGTTCCTGCAGCAAGTAGACTCTACAAGAGGCATTTTCTTTCTCGTCTGTTTGAGGCAGCTGTGTTTTCTCGTCTCCAGAATATAACCTGCTGGCAGTGGGAGGCAAAAGACTTTTTCATCTGCTGAAACAAAAATTGCAGAAAAATCTGAGAGAAGTACAGAGAGCAAAGTAAGCAAGAACATCCAATGGGTAGTGAAGCCGGAACCATTAAAGTGCGCTACACAACGTGAACATTCAGCTATACAAGATGCTATAGCTGTCACTGGCGTGGCAATTTTTTTAACTGTACATCATTAGGGCCTTTCACACTGCAGGAACCTTTTCATAGCAGCCAAACTAACTGTGGAACGACCCAATTTTTGGTGTGTTCACACCACAGGAACTAGGAATGGTTTAGTTTCAGGTACACTGTTTGGAATAAATTAACTAACTAAATTAGCTCCTGATTCAGAGTAGGTCTAAAACAGTTCTAGGAACTGTCAGTGACATAAGTGTATGCTGACTGGCCAAACGCATGTGAAGCACCAGCTAACCGGCGTTTTTTTTAAAAACCTTGTAAGCATATTTACTTCACAAACACGGAAAACAGCGATAACAGCATCCACCTGTTGTTTGCAGTGTTATGTTCTTTTCTCAGCTTTGTTGTAAGTTGGTTTTAGTTTCTTAGCCCCACTCTTTAAATCTTGTAAATTGTGCCTTTATACTCTCTATTATCCTGGAACCCACAACACAACAACATTTGTTGACATTTGTTAAAAAAACATGGCTGTCAGTTGCCGCCGGTTCCTGCCGCCGGGGCGAATGCAACCAAGAACGTGACCCGAGGGAGAAATAAGTTCTCTAGGAACTGACCTGCTGGCTGTTTTCAGAACTAAGCACCTAGAACTACCTATTAGTACATAAACAATACAAATGTGCAACTTTTAAGAAATTGTGTTCAAGAAATAAACAGAGAAGTCTGATATGTTTCAAAACAAATTGTAAATAGAAACCTTGGGCAAACACAAATACCCATATATATTATATATCTACTTTGCAAAAATCCTATTATAGTAGATATTAAAGATTTAATGAGCATGGTGAAGGGTCACATGGTCTCGCAAGAATGGGAATATCAATCAACTGTGCAATCAGAGATGCTAGGAAGAGGGGTGAGGAATGACCGTGACCAACACAAATATATTAACACAAAACTTAATAACAATAAGGAATACCAGTCTGAGCAATAAAGATTAACTAAGAGTATTTTTGCCTCATTGGTATTTTATTGTTACATTTTAAGTTCCTGTTAGCAGCTTTGGACCACGACAGAGTAGCTGCTACAACTTTTCTAAAAGCGTCAAATGAGGATTTTGACCCGGTCCTAAAACACCCCTGTTGAACTGGCCTGAAGGAGCCTTGAGAGACTTGGGCTGACAGTGCCCAGGAAAAATTAAATCCAGGCAGAAGCTGAGAAGAGGAAATATATTGAACCATAAGCAGTCATCAGTGAGCTGGAACAAGCAGAGAAGCATTGAAATAAGTCAAAACTCGTTTAGCATTTAGTATTTGCTAAACGCTGTCCAGGTACACCTCAATAAAGTGAAACTTTCATATATTTTAGATTTATTACATGTAAGGTTTTGTTTGTTTTTATTCTGATGATTAGAGCTTACAGCTCATAAAAGACAAAATCCAGTATGTTCAAAACATTAGAGTACTTCCTAAAACCAATCCATAATGTGTTTGAAAAGCAGAATTGTTTAATTTCTTTTTCCTTCAGTATTTTCATTTGTGTATTCAACACTTGGTTGGGGGTCTTTTAGCACAAACTCCAGAATCAGTGAGGAGTGAATGAAGAGATCAGTCTGTGGCTCTACACTATTGAGCTTCTGCTCATCTGTGTTGTTGGATCCACTGTTTCTTGTCTTTCTCAGGCATACTGTCTGACCAATCAAGCACAGTAATATCATGGTCAGGAAAGCACTTGGAAGTGGTGTTATCACTGTGGACAAGGTACTTAGGTCCTGCTGGAAAAGGAAAAAAGCATCTTCATAAATTCTGCCGTTGTGTGTGACTGATGTAAAATAAACTCTTGACATGTCTGAGTGTGTAATTTGTATTTGTTGAATCAATGTGTTTCTTCTGCCTGTAGTGCTGATGCTCCTCATCCACTCGGGACTCGGTCAAGATGAAAAAGATGCTGATAGAAACTTTCAAGGTGAAGCAAAATCTGCTGCTACTGAAGAGGAAACAGATGCTACTACTTTATTTTACCAGACCAGTCCAGTCCAGCACACAGACACACACAAAATGTGTAATATTTAGCTTTAAAGGGGACTATTATGCCATTCTTCAAGATGTAAAACAAGTCTCTGATGTCTCCAGAGTGTGTATGTGAAGTCAAAATTGTCTGATTTCTATGACAACCTTAGCGTTCGTTTTGTAAAACTTATTAAAAGTGCCACTTTTAGGGTATTGAGACGAAACAAAGTTTTTGTCTCTTCCCCTTTAATGCAAATGAGGTTGCGCTCAGCGGAAGAGGGCGGAGCTTCAACAGCTTGCGCTCACTGCTTGCTTTTGCAAATAAACACTTTAATATCAGTACCAAGTCTTATCTCTACAGAAAACAGAGTTGGTTTAAAAGTCAATCATCTGATTGTACCGTGTATAATAATACATTTCATAAATTACACAGAGGGTGGTATGGCTTGATAAAAATAACTGTATTGCATGCTATTTTAAACTTTGAGCCCCATTTGTGATTATGAGCTTGACTAATTACATTGATCAACTTCACATTGCTTTCATATACACTGTGTTTATGCTAATAGGGCAGAGAGCGTCACAATGGGCAGGACTTTTTCCCCTCGGTGTCGTAAACATAGGAAGAATCTGAAACAGATCATTTGGGGAGACTGCTACTGAAAAATTGGTTTTATAAATAAATGAATGAGTGGATTTTTACCATTAAAGCCTGGTTGTTTTCACACACTGAAAAAAATGATTTTTGCATAATAGGTCCCCTTTGATGTGCTATTTATATTTGATTTGTCGCTTAGTAACTAAATTGTAGGTTACCAGAGAAACTTTTTTACATTGTCATAAAAATGGCATCATTAAGTATAATAATAATAATAATAATAATAATAATAATAATAATTATTATTATTATTATTTACTAGTATTGTTTTAATAAGTTTCTTATGCTCATCAATGTCTATTTGATCAAAAATACCGAATATATTATTTCACAATATATTTCAAAATATTATCTTAATTCAAATAAGTTTTCTATGTTTAGGTATTTCAAAACTTATTTTATTCTTGTGAAGTTATGTTGAATTGCTCCAGTCTTTAGTGTCACGTGATCCTTCCGAAATCACTGCTTAATAATTTCTGGAACCTGTGATACTTTTTTTAAAATAAATGCATAGTTATAAAGAAGCATTTCTACCTTCATAATAATACAGTCTGGGTTTTTATTTATTTATTTACTTATTGAGATATAGTTAAAGAACATGAACTGACTAAACACAAGACACAAGACAAGTACTGCACGCTGATGAAAGTATTTCTTTCTCACCACATCATAAAATCTTTTAGTTCATCATCACTGAATCTGGTTTCTGGAGAAACAGTAATACTTATTTTAAAAACAACTAACTGTAATTTCAGTCAGTAAAATGAAAAGATGTTATCCTAAAATGAAATACTTATGTTACAAACTACTTAAACTTCAAAGACAAAAGTTATTAATTTGTGTATTCCTCCCTGTTGTATTTTTTAAATCAGTATGTTATAAATGTACTATTTTGTTGAATGAGAATGATTTCCCAGTGTTATGAAGAAACACACTTATTTTGAGATCTATATGGTGTATTTTGTTGGTCTGAGTGAGTTTTGGAGATGAGAACTGTTTTGTCAAAATTCATGTTGGTAATACAGACTTTTAAAAAATGTGGTTTCGTTATTGAACAATAAAAACAAAAAAACTAAGTATTAAAACTGATGACACACAGGTCAGAAACATCACACACGTAACATCTCAGAGAAAACTAAGTAGAGCGGTCCCTGAACATAGAAAAAACTGGAACTTAACGGGGAAAGAAAACGACATAATTAAGGACACACCTGAACATAATGACACGATTAACTGGAAGACAGAAACTAAGACACAGAAAAATATTACCAAACAGTCCTAGAACGTGACACTGAAGACTGCAGTAATGATCATCAGTTTAACGTTGATCACTGCAATAAAGTATGTTTTTAAAAATATTAATAATATATTTTTATTATTTATTTATTTATTTTTTGTTCTTTTCACAGAGAGACCCAAACCTGTAGTTGGTGTTGATCCTGATAGACATGTGTTCGGAGGAGAGACGGTTACTCTCACATGTGACATACAGCAGACAGGAGACTGGGAGTACAGCTGGAATAAAGACAACATACAAGATTATATCATAAGACAAGACCAGAAATATATAATCAGATCTGTGGATTGGTTTCATAGTGGTGTGTACAGCTGTAGAGGAACTCAGTCAGAAGCACCAACATACTCTCAGATGAGTGATGGAGTTACTCTGACAGTATCAGGTGAGAGTGTTTAGCTTGTCTTCACATCTCTTTAACTCAAACAAAGCAGGTCACCAGATAAGTTTTACATGTCAGTTCAATCATGTTCTAGTTTCTAAACAGATACTGGACTATCAGCTGTGATCACAGTGAGCGTGGCAGAGAACATTAGGTTGTTTATGATCATAGAAAGAGATAAATTGATAAATTGTTCTCAATCATATGAAGGTCAGGATAAGGGTCTCCTGAAAATAAACCCCACACCATAATCCCCCCTCCACCAAACTTTAAACTTGGCACAAAGCAATCAGACAAGTACCGTTCTCCTGACAACCGTTAAACCCAGACTCATCCATCAGATTGTCAGATGGGGAAGCGAGGAAGCGTCTGCTCTAGAGTCCAGTGGCGGCGTGCTTTACACCACTGCCCCAGCAATAAAAATAAATACATAAATAAACCTTAAATTAGCTGAAAGCAAGACGCACTGAATTCATGTGAAGCTTCAGTTTGTTTGGGCTGACAACTAAAGAAAACAGGCCGAAGTTTTTGCACTATAAAAGAGAGCTTGTGAGTTACTGTGAGTTTTTTAGGTTACATGAATATGTATCATAATCATCTCACATTATCTTCAGGATTATCACTTCTGATATATATCTGAATACTGCTCTCCTGAGACTTTAATAGTATTTTCTCTTGTTTTCTGTATTCATCAACCAACTCATTAATATATTGAAAAAGACACGCATCTGTGAAATATGACTAATAGCAGCTATAAGTGAACTCAGCACTGCATCTCTTCACTTCCAGATAAACCTCAGCCGACTCTGACTGTAAATCCTCAGAAGTCATTGTTCACTGGAGACACAGTTACTCTGAGTTGTGATGTGGGACAGTTAACTGGATGGACTATTCACTGGATCAAAGACTCAAACACTGACTCTACAGGTGATGCAACTAAAACAATCGAGTCTGTGAGAGTCTCTGATGGAGGAAGATACCAGTGTAGAGCAAAACGAGGAAACTATGACAGCAAGAACAGTAAAGCGGTTGATATAACAGTAAAAGGTAAGAGTTGTTTTACTTTCTACTTTTTCATTAGAGTACAACTTGATATATTTGTTACACACTACCAGTCATTTCTTAAGAAGTATGTTCTGGTCACCAAACCTGTATATAGCTGAACCAAAGTGAAAACTGTTTTCTTTATTAAACATTTTCTATTCAGATAAAATTTTAAAAGGTAATTTACAGTTTTTCTGAAGTGCTAACAATTTTGCAAACCATTCATATAGTTTCCTAGCAGACATATCACCCTGCAGCCAAAGACTTTTATAATGACGGGAACATAATACTGTCAAAGAGCAGCGTTTTTCAGATGAGATATTAAACTGAGATCCTGACTCTCTGTGGCCATTAAAAATCACATACCACTTAAGAGTTAGGGTGTAACCCCAGTGTCCTGGACAAATTCACGTCTGAGCCTCATGGCCTAATAATTCCCATATCTACTGATTGGCTTCATCTCTCTGTGTCTTATTTATTAATAAGTGTATGTGTTCTGGTGCAATATGGCTCCCATCTGATCATCCAGACAATGCTGCATATCGGTGGTGAATGAGATCCCCGCAATGAAAGCACTTCATAAATGTGAGAGTCGGGTTATCTTCTCAAAAGATCATAGCTTTTGACGAATTATTATTTATTTGTGAAAAGGTCCGTACACACATTTCATGAAAAAAATTGTGCATACGCATGTTTTACGAATGACTCATTGTTTTTTTACCAGACCAGTCGAGTCCAGTACACAGACACACACAAAGTGTGTGATATTTAACTTTAAAGGGGACTATTATGCCATTCTTCAAGATGTAAAACAAGTCTCTGATGTCTCCAGAGTGTGTATGTGAAGTCAAAATTGTCTGATTTCTATGACAACCTTAGCGTTCGTTTTGTAAAACTTATTAAAAGTGCCACTTTTAGGGTTTGAGATGAAACACAAAGTTTTTGTCTCTTCCCCTTTAATGCAAATGAGGTGGCGCTCAGAGGAAGAGGGCGGAGCTTCAACAGCTTGCGCTCACTGCTTGCTTTTGCAAATAAACACTTTAATATCAGTACCAAGTCTTATCTCTACAGAAAACAGAGTTGGTTAAAAAGTCAATCATCTGATTGTACCGTGTATAATAATACATTTTATAAATTACACAGACGGGGGCATGGCTTGATAAAAATAAGTGTATTGCATGCTATTTTAAACTTTGAGCCCCATTTGTGATTATGAGCTTGACTAATTACATTGATCAACTTCACATTGCTTTCATATACACTGTGTTTATGCTAATAGGGCAGAGAGCGTCACAATGGGCAGGACTTTTTCCCCTCGGTGTCGTAAACATAGGAAGAATCTGAAACAGATCATTGGTTTAATTGGTTTTATAAATAAATGAATGAGTGGATTTTTACCATTAAAGCCTGGTTGTTTTCTCACACTGAAAAAATGATTTTTGCATAATAGGTCCCCTTTGATGTGCTATTTATATTTGATTTGTCACTTAGTAACTAAATTATGCACATTTTTGGTTACCTGAGAAACTTTTTTACAGTATAATATTATAATTATTTCTGAAGGATCATGTGAATGTCACACTACACTGTACTGTACTACTCTTATGTGTGGGTTTATTTAAAGACTATTTTTGTATTAATTTCTGCTGTGCTTTCTTGACAACACTGTAGTCACTATTTAATTAATACAAAAATAGTCTTTAAATCCAAACAATGATAAACCCACAAATAAGAGTAACACACACACGTAACATCTCAGAGAAAACTAAGTAGACCGGTCCCTGAACATAGAAAAAACTGTAACTTAATGGGGAAAGAAAACGACATAATTAAGGACACACCTGAACATAATGACACGATTAACTGGAAGACAGAAACTAAGACACAGAAAAATATTAACAAACAGTCCTAGAACGTGACACTGAAGACTGCAGTAATGATCATCAGTTTAACTTTGATCACTGCAATAAAGTATGTTTTTAAAAATATTAATAATGTATTTTTATTTTTTATTTTTTTGCTCTTTTCACAGAGAGACCCAAACCTGTAGTTAGTGTTGATCCTGATAGACATGTGTTCAGAGGAGAGACGGTCACTCTCACATGTGACATACAGCAGACAGGAGACTGGGAGTACAGCTGGAATAAAGACAACACACAAGATTATATCATAAGACAAGACCAGAAATATATAATCAGATCTGTGGATTGGTTTCATAGTGGTGTGTACAGCTGTAGAGGAACTCAGTCAGAAGCACCAACATACTCTCAGATGAGTGATGGAGTTACTCTGACAGTATCAGGTGAGTGTGTTTAGCTTGTCTTCACATCTCTTTAACTCAAACAAAGCAGGTCACCAGATAAGTTTTAGTTAAATAAGATCTCTTTCTCTATCTTCTTACTTGCATACATGAGTGCTATAAAAAAAATATTTTGTCCAGATTTGTCATAACTTCAACTCAAAAATATTTAAAGATATTTTAGTGTATCCGTCCAGAGTTTCTTGATTAAACACATTTCTGTGACTGTATGTATCATAACTGAAATGAAAATATTCTAATTCCGGAAGAGCATATAATAAAGCTTCTTAATGTAATAATATTAATAATAGTATATAAAGTACTGTTACTATTATTAATTCAGTAATTAAAACATTGTAAATATAAAGTCAGGAACAGAGTAAAATCTTACGTGAATTTTTAGCAAAGCTAAACATCACAAGAGCAGATACAGTAAAATGAATGAATATTTCCATAAAGTAGTAATAATTAAAATGTATCATCTTAAAACACAAAACTCATGGCACTGTATCTGTATTATAGTTTTTATGATCATGATAAAGTGACAGCACACACCAGTTATAGACCTGAATATTATAATATTTATTCTGTCAACTTCCCTGTACACAAGTTTAAGAAGTACACTCTTAAAAGTAAAGCTTCATATTCATTGTTTCATAAAGAACTTTTAACATAAAAGGGTCTGTAGATTATTAAAATGTTCTTCAAAATACGCAAAAAGTTGATTTTAAGATCCGTTCATTGAATGGTTCTCTGGGCACCAAATATGACTTTTTTCTGCATTAATATAACAACAGACTCTTTAGAGAAAAAGGTTTTAGGGAAAAAATAGTTTTGATGTCTTTACATTTGTTTAGAGCTTTAATAATAATGTACACAAAAAAAGATATTTCATCTATAGGTTTACTATGTCCTTATTTGAGGAGATTTTGACTCAGTTTCTTTAATGAAATAAAAAGACATGAATGAACTTGCATAAGCTGATTTATCAACTGATTTAACTTCACTGTAGATAAAGTTTCCAGAAGACCTTTAATAAAAGACACATCACTCTCTTCTCCACATCAGTGTTACACAAATACAGAAACTCAGATCAGATCATGTTTCTGAATAGATCACTGAAAGACCTCTGTCTTCTTTCTTCACAGATTCACCCAGATCTTCACTGACTGTGACTCCAGACAGAACTGTATTCACTGGAGAGAGAGTCACTCTGAAGTGTGTGATTGAGTCTTACAGAGACTGGAGAAGGAGAAATGGTTTGATATATGACTCAGGTTCTACCTGGCCGTATGAGTGGAGATATGAGTATAAAAGCAGCAGTGGAGTTGTTCAGAGTTATACTGTAAATGGAGACACTCTCACTATTAAACAATCTAAAATATCTGATGAAGGTGATTACACTTGTAAAGGAAACGTAGAAGGAAGATCAGTCTCATCAGAATCAATCTCCGTTTCTCTCAAAGTGAAAAGTGAGTTAAATATCATCGTTCTCCTAAACCCTCTGAACTATGTCTATATATCTAGTTGAGAGACTGTTGTTGTTGTTTGGTCCCTTTTAGGCAAATCACACTTACAGTCACGGCCAAAAATATTGACACCCTTACAGTTCTGTCGGAAAATCGAACACTTCTTTTAGCAAATTGTGCCAATTTACAAATGTTTTGGTTTGTTTACACTGAAACAACACAAAAAAACGGAAGAAAGTCAAAGTAGATAATTTCACATACATTATAAAAAAAACGGAACAAAAATATTGGCACCTTGTCAAAATTGAACCGGCATGAAATGATTAGCAGCTGTATTTAGCAGAGTCTTGATCGATTACCTCCACCAATCACAGCATTCGGCACGGCTGTATGTGAGTGATGTCACTTCCCAGTACAAACACACCCCCTAGTATCGTCCCGCCCCCTCACTTTGATTGACAGTGTCTATGTAGACATTGGAAATTCAAATGCAAAAGGAATTTTGATTGTATTTACCTTTTGGCAGGTTTTCGCAAATTAATGGCAATTAATATTACTATTTAAAATGACAGGCTTATAGGTCATTAGACGTGACAATACAGTGATGAATGGACTTTGAAATGCAAGATTTGCAAATGCATCTGGATTATGTCACAATTTCAAAACATTATAAAATCTCTGTATGACAATTCTAATAGTTCTGTTTTCTTAGGAGGAGGTACATCACCCAGATTTAATAATAATTGTGGCCTAAAACAGGACTGTCATATTTTATATTTTTGTCAAATTAAACTCAGCTCTAGGTTCTTGTGAAAAATAAGAGATTTTTTGACTAAGGTGGAAAGCATTTCAAGATTAAATTACACAGCATACACAATTGCTATTTAAAATAGAGCTATTAAAAATAATCAGATTAACTTCACATGAAAAAAAGAAGACCAATAAAATTATGAAAAAGAGATGAACAATACAAAGATATTGATTAAGATTCTCTAAATGGGACCCTTAAAATTAATTGGTTGAAATCCATTTTTAACAATAACAGTTTCTGGTTTCATATTTAAGAGTTATTCAAGATATCAAGGTATATGTTTTTTACTAAAGTGTAACTTAAATTTTCCCACTTTCACCAGATTGCATGACTGTATTTTTATACAATATTATTAACTAATATATACTTGGGCTTTTTCTCTCAATACAAAAAGAGTCACTTTGAGTCACTTGTTTTTATCTTTCTTCACAGATTCACCCAGATCTTCACTGACTGTGACTCCAGACAGAACTGTATTCACTGGAGAGAGAGTCACTCTGAAGTGTGAGACTGAGTCTTACAGAGACTGGAAAAGGAGAAATGATCTGACATATGACCAGAGAAATGACTGGACATACTACCAGACACCTGACTGGAGATATGAGTTTTATAAAGACAGAGTAAAGTTACAGAAGTCTGATAGTTCCAGTGTAACTGATGATACTCTTATTATCATAAAAGCTACTAAATCTGATGAGGGTCAGTACTGGTGTAAAGGACAGAGAGAAGAAAGACCACAATCATCTCAATCAAGCTCTGATGTTTCTCTCTTTGTTGTCGGTGAGTTAAACATCATTATCCTCATGAACTCTCTCTAATATCACATATCTATAATCTAAACAGAGTTTGTTCAGAACAGAAAACTCTTACTGATTACTAAAATCAACTTTTTATGCTCTATTTTAAACCATTTTGATTTTAATCCAATAAGAACAAACCAATGCAAACAAAATTATTTAAATGATCACATGACATCAATTAATAGAAACTGTTCAATTTAGTGAAATAAGATCAAACTAGATCATTATATTTATTCATTATTTTATTTATAATATATTTTACTGTATAATGTTGATTTCCTGATATTTATTCATTTAGCAGAGGCTTTTATTCAAAGTGATTTATCATAAAGAGACAAATAAACACAGGAAGTGCTCATAATACAATATTTCAGACATAGTTCAGGTTAGTAGAAGCTAGACAGGAGGGGTTAATGACAAAATGTTCATTCTGGGGAGGAGTATCCCTTTAAGTAACGATAAACAAATATACAGACCTTATGTCTTCTCGGGTCGGGGGTGTTCTGGAAAGTGATTTTGTGTCTCTGTGATGATAACACAAGATTACCTGAAGATCTCAGACTCATAAGAGTGAGGAAGTAGAGCCTGTGACTGCTCTAGACACATTTCTCTTGACCTAAAAATGAGATATTTCTAAATTCTAGCTTTTTTTCAGCTGTACAAAAGAAACTTTTGCTGCTTGATATTCAATGTTTTTGTATATTGGGACATTATTTTAATATTTTATATTATTTTTGATCACACTGGTTTGTAGTGAAACTCTTTATTTAACTTCTGTATAATGAACTGAAAGTTTCACTCATAGACTTCTGTGTTGAAGAAAAAGGTGTATATGTAAGAATCAGTGTCTTAAACTTGAGTCGGTGCAGGGAGAGGAAGATTTTATACAGCCATCATTTTGCAGCACACTAGACACCGTTATGGAACAATAGATACATAAAAGTTAGAAACAAATCATTGTATGACAAGGACTGGATATCAAAAAGATTCCCTTCAAATTCTTAAAACTAAATACATAATCTCCCAAAATGGGATAATTCCATCCAGTGAGTATGAAAGACTTAGATTTGGATTTGACTTTAATAAATCTATATTCTGTGATGACACTGAAACCATGGATCATCTGTTTTTTCATTCTGTGTATGTGGATACTTTATGGTCTGATATCCATGTTACCTTGACAGCTTCACCTAAAAGACATTATCTAAGAACTAATGAATAATAGCATGATTAATAATAACATGAATAAAAGATGATTCTCGGGTCAGTAGCGTCTTTATGATGGGAATATTTTATATTCACAAATCTAAATATTTAAAGTAAAACCAGCCTTTTATGCTTTTCATAATGAGTTTATACAAAAGGCTCTTATACAAAAGTCATTAAACTGATGAAAGATAAAAACACAATAAATCTGTTCTTGTTATTATTTCTAATAAAACCTAGCCACAATATTTTATAAAGTACAAATACTCTGTGATTTGTAATTTCTGGCTCTTCAGGATCTGATTGTGTTCTTGTTCTCCTGTAGATCTGAAGCCAAAGCCTGAACTCACATCAGATCCTGAAGGAGCTGCACTGACAGGAAACACAGTGACTTTGACCTGTCTCGTGAATCTGGGCACTGGATGGGACTTTTACTGGAACAAACACACACTGACCTCTGAGACAAAGACAGAAACAAACTCCTCCAGAGTGAAGATTGATTCAGTGTCTGATGGAGGACAGTACCGGTGTAGAGCTGGAAGAGGAACACCAGTCTACTACACACAATACAGTGATGCACTGTGGGTAAATGTTACAGGTGAGAGAGAACATATGTGATAAATATACAGATCAAAGACAATATCTTCAGAACTCCTAAATTTTTTTAATCCAAAATAAATCTGTGTTTGTACAGAGAGCCCAAAAGCTGTGGTGACGGTACGGCCTGATAAACACGTGTTCAGAGGAGAAACAGTCACTCTCAGATGTGATATAAAGTGGGGAGGAGACACTGAATGGACGTACAGATGGGAAATAGAGGGAACAAACTGGTATAAAGACTCTGCTGGCCGATGTACAAAAGAGTGCAGCAGCAGTGAAACAGATGATCAGAAACACAGAAATGCTGTCAGTTGGTGTTCAACACAAGACTTGATCCTCAGCAGAGTTGAAGACTTTCACAGCGGTATCTACACCTGCAGAGGACAGAATAACACTCAATGCTCTCAGCGCAGTGATGCTGTGACACTGAAGGTTTCAGGTGAGTTTGTGTGTTTGTTGATTGTCATCAGTGTGAACAGCTTCTCTCTCTATAACTGCTCATGTTTTGTTCAGCTGAAGCTCAGGCAGCAGTGCGAGTGTCTCCACAGCCGTGGCTGACTGAAGGAGACTCAGTGACTCTGATCTGTGAGGTTCCAGGCTCCTCTACAGGCTGGACGTTCAGCTGGTTCAGAGAGGATGATGATGATGATGATGATGATGATGGTCTGTCAGACAGCAGCAGAGGAGCTGGAGACTCTTACACTCTCAGTCCTGCTGCTCTACAGCACACAGGAGTTTATACGTGCAGAGCAGAGAGAGGACGACCGGCCTTTTACACACACAACAGTAGCACACAGCTGCTGTGGATCACTGGTGAGTGTGTGACTGTGTTTGTGCTGCTGTTCATCTCTATTTGTGTTTCAGTACAGTCTCTGGCACGGGGGGAAAGACTAGTGTGAACCAGATCAGCATCAATATTACTATTAAATACACACTTTAAGGATTACACACATATAGTCTGTCAGTTTTATGAGTGATGTTCTTGTTTTCAGGTAAATGGTCGCATGGTCTCTCTGAAGGTCAGTCCCAGCAGAAGTCAACACTTCTCGTCTCTCACTCTCTCTCTGAGCTGTGAGGATCAGAGGAGCTCTTCTGGATGGACAGTGAGAAGATACACAGACAGAAAAACTGAAGATTGTTCAAAACAAACAGGATCTAGATGTCGAATCGACTCTCTCAGCACATCTGACACTGGAGTTTACTGGTGTCAGTCTGAATCTGGAGAGAAACATCATCCTCTCAACATCACTGTACATAGTGAGTCCTGTTTCCAATCACTACATCTACACATATTCTAATCTATATTCTAAAGTCTTTTAGTGAAGTCTCGTTGGACTACATGAAACTAGTGAAAACAAATAATAAAACACTGAAAGCAAGCCCTGAACTGTTTTGATATGTTCTTACTATATCCAGTAAGCTCTTGTATGTCTTGTGTTGTAGATGGTGAAGTGATTCTGGAGAGTTCTGTTGATCCTCTGGTTGAGGGAGATACTCTCACTCTACGCTGTTTACATCGATCTACAAACTCCTCCATCCTCGGAGCTGATTTCTATAAAGACGGATCACTTCTCCAGAATCAGACGACAGGAGAGATGAACATCACGACTGTCTCAAAGTCACATGAGGGTTTCTACTACTGTAAAACACAGAGAGGAGAGTCACCCAAGAGCTGGATCTCAGTCAGAGGTGAGAGACGGTGGAGATCAGTCTCTGTGAAATCATTTGAGTTTATTTAAACTCAGTAATGTGCTTCTTTCTGTTTTTCAGTGTCACGTTCAGATCAGATTTCTGTCTTCAAAATCCTCAGTTTTCTTCTGGCAGCTTGTCCGTATCTGCTGTCGACGGTCGTGCTGCTCTTCAAATACTTCAGAGAGAGAGGTAAGACTTCTGTCTGAGCCGTCACTCAAATCATACACATTACCTCTTTAACAAATTTCATTCATTTAAACAATACTGCAGAGGAAACAAAACCGAAAGTGTCTAATTAGACGGTGGAAATAAATGTTTTGTGTGTGTTTTTCACAGTTTCATCTAATGAAGATCAAAGCCAGTACGATGTAACGGAGGAAGAAAGTTAAATTGATATTCCATCCATCCTCCAGCAGTCCTCTCGTCCTCTGGAGGGTCACATTAAACTGATTATCCCCAGTGTCTCAGACTGAAGTCATGATTTCTGGATAGACAGATGGCTCACTCATACTTAAAATAATTAATTGTCTCTCAAACGGAGCACTGGAGCTTTTGGCTCAGCTAGGAATCAAACTGAACACTTTCTTCATTTCCGAGCAAAAATGAGTCCTAAATGTTTAAAATAAAATTTGAAAAGTCAGCTGAAGACCGAAACTAGTAAACTGTAGCTCATATAAGTAAATATTGCTATCAAGTTGTATGTTATATGCATTATTTAACTAAAGTTTGATACAATTGTAGTCTGTTCTCATTTCATAGGCTTGAAATGAATTTAGTGACTTTATCGTGTGATGTGTTTGTGCTTGTAGTCAAAGCTTGATAGTGTTTTCTGTTTTAGATGACTTAAGTAATAAGCAAAAATGCATGTAGTTTTATTTTTTTATCATGCTCCATGTAAGATAATTACTCCTAAAATTAATGTTTATATTCCAAAGAGCATTGTAATAAATAATATTGTTCATGTAATTAAAACTCACTGCCACATAGTAGTTGTTTAATGGACATGTTTGTGTGTTCTGTGGAGTTTTATTGCTAATGTCTACTTCTGCTGGATTCGTTTTACAATTCCTCCTGGTTACCTGTCTATGCACGCAGTGAAGATCCACGTTTTGCCCTTTTAGCGTAGATATTTCTTCCTGGAGAGTTTGTTTAATATCCCTTAAAAAATGTGATTGTTACACCCCTGATAAGGGGAGAAATCGTCATAAATAAGTAAAGTACTCGTGCTGCTGTCTCTGTGTCAATCTGTATCGGTTATGACACACAACACAGCACCCGCCAGCCACAACCTGCAACATTTGATCTCTATCCCTACTGGATACTCCAAAGAATGCACTCAAATCATTAATTTTTAACTTTTTTTCTTTTTTTTAAAGGCAATTCGATCCCACTATTAAACACTAATTGCATTACTTTTTATATGATCATATTGATCTGTTTTCTATAACCTCCTTTATTCTTCTGTGTGCATAATTAATGCATTACTGCTTTGTACTGTTCAGTAATTTATGAATGCGTGGCCTGCTGAAACCTGGCAGTGATTATTCATATACAGTGGGCGAAGACACTCCTAAAGATTTTTTTTTTTTTTATGTCAAACAAAAATGAATTGTTTCCAGCATAATTATCATAGTTTTAGAGACAGTAATATAAACTATGTAAAATGTCCAAAGTTTTCATGTTATTAGATTTGTAACAAAAATAAATAAACAAATGAAGAAATAAAATAATAATTTTAGCCCCACATGAACTCATCTACGGCAGTGATACATTATTATTTTTCCCTGAGAGCTGCACTGATAGGACTCTATAGATTTTAAAATCTATTCGATGTTTGATAGGGAGCCAGTGCAGTGTTGACAGAACCGGGCTAATATGATCATACTTCCTAGTTCTAGTAAGGACTCTGGTTGCTGTGTTTTGGACTAGCTGAAGTTTGTTTATTAAGCGTGCAGAACAACCACCCAATAAAGCATTATAATAATCTAACCTTGAGGTCATAAACGCATGAATGTACATTTCTGCATTAGAGTTTAAAAGCATAGGTTGTAATTTGGATATGTTTTTAAAATGGAAAAACACAGTTTTATAGATGTTTGAAACATGATTTTTGAAGGAAAGATTGCTGTCAAACAGCACACCTAGGTTCCTAACTGATGATGAAGAATTAACAGAGCAGCCATCAAGTGATAGACTGTGTTCTAGATTATTATATGTGGGGGTTTTAGGTCCAATTATTAGCACCTCAGTTTTTTTCAGAATTTATTTGTTTGTGTGTTATGTGATTGGAAAGTCAAACTCATGCCCAGATCCGTTGCTACCTACTCGAGGTAAAGCTAAAATCAGATAAATGAGTAAAGTCCAATTGATTTATTTTGCTGATCACAGAGTAAATTCATATTGGTAACATATATTTAAATGGCCCTAATACGCTGGACGTATTAGGTGATTTAAAGGTATATTTGAATTTCATACCAACGTGAATCTTTTAAGATTCAATTCCCTAAACTTGAATTAAGAGCTAATTCAAATGATAATTCATAATTATCATAATTAATAAAAGGTATAATCCTACATATTATGGTGTAGAATAAAGGCGGGCAGGATTTGACTTTCAATTCATAATTCATAAATTTGTGATTCGTGATTTCTCTATTTTATCCGGAAGAATAGATTAAGACACAGAGACAAATTGCTGTTATTTTGTACCTTTATTTTGACATGCGAACACGTAAAAGTGCGTGTGATTTGTGAAGACTTTGTGAAAACTGCAGTAATTGTAATATTTGTCCATAGAGACAGAGATCCGCGTTAGAGCGCGTTGAGGGAAAAAACAAGTGTGTTCCTTGTTTATTTTCCATAAGGCCTTTGTTGATCTATAACAGTGCGAGTTCCACTGTCATATGAATCTATTTCCTCCCTGGCAAAAGCTTAGAAGTAGCTAACTAAGTAATCATTTGCCATTTAGTCACAAGAAGTGAAACCGAGCGTAACGCAGAGAGCGTCAGAGCGCGGAAGGTATATGGGAGAAGAAACTTATTGATGAAGTAAGTGAATAAACTGTGCAGACCCGCCGCGGTCCGATGACGTCATTGTTTGATTGCACTACATGTATGTAAAAGTGCCTCACTTTTAGCAAGTGAAGTTGTCAGTGCTAGACGAAGCTGATTGAGTTTACTCGTTGCGAAATACGCCGTCATTTCGGGTGGGCCGAACTCGTATAATAGCGAATTGCACGTTTCCATAGCAACCACTCAGAAGTCCTAGGACGCCGTTTCCGAGTTAACTTCAAATCTGTTTCTCTTACCCTTAGCATTTCAATGATACGTTGCCATCAACAAGTACAACTGCGTTTATTAATCTTAATAACATCAGGAAATACTACCAATTTTCTGGCATTGCTAATGTGAAACCTTAATGTCATTTACTAAATGCATTAGGTTCATATTCATAAATTGCAACAATATTTGCTGATTCATTTGATTATAATTGCTTTGAATACTTTGATAATTGCACTGAATTTGTAATTATTAACTGCTGTTATGGATTGAAAATTTTAATTTCAGCTGTTGATTTGGTTAATTATAATTGCATTGATAGTCGTGATAACACATCACTTAAATATAATCCCTGGTTTGGATTTTTAATTTCAGATTTAGCAAATTAGGGTGGCTCCCCTACCTAATTGCTATTTTGTGGATTTATTTAATTATAATTGCTTTATAATTTAATACCAATATCATAAATTTTCAATTATAATCGACTTAAGCCTAGGTCTTAAGTCTAGGTCTAAACCCCTTTGCTAAAACCCATTTGGCTACACCCATAAGTAAGTTAGGGCCTATTCAACCCTCAGGTAACTTAACTTATCACACCAACACAATAAGACCAACGCTTAGGTATCAGGCTTAACAGCATCACACTTTGTCAACTTTGTTTACAGTGTAAGCAACTTTCTCTCTCTTCTCTCCCTTCTTGTTCCTTTCCTCTGATCTGACTGCTGCTGCTGCTTGTGAGATCGCACCTGTGGGAACCAGGAAAGCAAAGAATTTAATTTGAGACATTTCTGATCAGTATCGGGTAAAACTTGACGACATTGTTTCAAAATTGTTCATGCTCACAAACCTTCCCTTCTCAGCGTGTTATCCTACCCAGCCGAAACCAAAGTCGATCGACGAGGAATCGTAAACACGACCCCAGGAACAATCCACTTGGTGCACGGAGTCAATCTAACCAACTAAAAGCTAACACTGTCATTGCTATTGTTTTATCCTCGCCCGGAGGAGATTACCAGCTCCCTAAGTCACACCCTCATCGCTACCCTCAAACTGAGTGACAGGCACGCCGCAGATCTCCAACAGGAGCTGACATGCACACAGCAACGCATCAAACAGCTGGAACTGGAGGCTCAGGAACAACAGGAAAAGCTGGATAAGGAGGGAAAGGACACCGAGGAGATCACCACGCTCAAAGCCCTCGAAACTCACTTGAACGAGTCAAGGAATGAGATCAGTCGCCTAGAACAACAGCTGGACTACGTCAAAGAGGAATCTGACAGTGTCAAGGAGGAACTCAGACACGCTACGACCTGAGCACTGAGCCACCGAGGACACGAGAGGCACCAAAGTCACCCCTGCCAAGTAGGACCGGGTCTCCTGTTTAAAATTTAAATATATATATAAATATAAAAAATTTGTATAAAAAATAAGTGTGCAAAGTATAAAAAATGACTGTTTCAGGGAGAGATTAAATATCTCAGTGAACACCGGTGCTAGCTGGTCAGCACAGGCTCTCAGAACCCGACCTGTGATGCCGTCAGGTCCTGCTGCCTTCCTGGTGTTCACTCTCCTGAATGCCTCCTTACGTCGTGCTCCGAAATGGTGAACGCGATTTCCTCTCCGGCTCTCTCGGCGTGCATGCTGTTCATCATACCGCTAGTGGCGCTAGCGTGATTAGCTGCAGCCTCGAAACGAGCATAAAAGTTATTTAGCTCGTCTGCCAGAGAAGCATCCGCGCTCTCCACTCTGGAGATTGGCGTTTTATAGTCAGTCATGTTTCTCAGTCCCTGCCAAAGGCTCATAGAGTCACTGTGTTGAAACTGTGACTCTAATTTCCTCCCGTAGCGCCTCTTTGCCTCCTTTACCACTCTGCGCACGCTGTATGACGCAGCCTTGTATTCGGTCATATCCCCGGTGACTATCCCCGTGTTATAGGCTGCGGAGCGGGATCTCAGAGAGTCGCGGATAGTTTTGTCTACCCACGGCTTCTGGTTGGGAAACGTCCTGATGATGGTTTTTTCTACCGTGTCATCCACTAGTTTCCCGATGAATCCCACCACCGCTTCCGTGAACACATTGACGTCCTCGGAGCTACACCTGAACATGGCCCAGTCTGCGTCATCCAAAGCGTCCTGCGTGTTATGCGTCCTGCGTCCTTGTGTGTTATGTGATTGGAAAGTCAAACTCATGCCCAGATCCGTTGCTACCTGCTCGAGCTAAAGCTAAAATCAGATAAATGAGTAAAGTCCAATTATTTTATTTTGCTGATCACAGAGTAAATTCATATTGGTAACATACATTTAAATTGCCCTAAAACGCTGGACGTATTAGGTGATTTAAAGGTATATTTGAATTTCATACTAACGTGAATCTTTTAAGATTCAATTCCCCAAACTTGAATTAAGAGCTAATTCAAATGATAATTCATAATTATCATAATTAATAAAAAAGGTATAATCCTACATGTGATAAAGTCACATCAGCTGCCACCGCTGGGAAAGCAGCACTAAAACACACTCGCACATACACGCATGCACCTGTTTACTCCATCCACTCATCGCATCCTCCCTTCTGTTTTCAAATTCAAATTCAAATTCAAATTTTATTTGTCACATACACAGACATACGTAGTACGACATGTAGTGAAATGCTTTTGGGCCATCATCCCATCCACATACAGATACAAGATGGGGGTAGACATGACGGGATGACAGAAATAAAGAAGTACAGCATTACATGAGGAGAGGTGAGGCGAGAAAAAAATAAGCCAAACCCAGACTGTGCTCCTAAGGGACCACAGTGTGGTAACGGGAAAAAAAACACCTCAGCAATAGAAGCACATAGTTTAGACACTTTGACAACATGTAAGACGAGGTAAGTCTGGGTAGTTGGGGTCCTCCACTGGCGAGCAGTCATCCTTCTCTGGCAGCCATCGATGCAGCGCTTGATCCAGACCCGTCTGCCAGGCAGGCGGAAAGGTGGGGGTGAGGAGTGCGAGAGCGTCTTCACTGCTGTGATCTGCCGGGGGAGTTGTTTTTTCCAGCAGTGGCCTTGGCCGAGGCCAGTGCATGGTACAGGGAGTCAAAACCAGATAAGAATGGAATTTGTTTAGGCTTGGTGCGAGTAGTCATAGACAATTTACCCGAACTACTCTATTGTCCATCCTGGTCCATTTTCCGAAACAGAGCCTCGAGCTTCCCCACGATGTTATCCAAAGTGCGGTTCACAACCACAGTCTGAGTCCTGACAGCTCTGCCCACCGCTTCAATTAATCCAGGCAGCATTGTGGGGCTGTGGACAGCTGCCCTCGTTCTCTCAATTTGTCGATAAACCAGGGCTATGCCCAATCCGATCAGCAATAGCCCCGTGATCAAGGTTCTGAAAAGAAAGATATCTTCAATATCCTCCACGGAAAGAGGCTCCAAGCACACGAGACGCCACTTCTCCCACGCGTCCATCGAATACCCAGCCACCATCGTCCCGGCAGGACAATCGGGTTCCCCCGAACCCACGCTTCTCTTCGAGAAGATGGTGTCAATTGCGTTGAGAGACCAGTTGATCAAATCCATGTTTTCAGCTGGAGAGCAGGGCAGAGAGAGTCTCTCAAGTGGAGAAAAGTAGACACAAGACGAGACTAAGAAGCACAAGCAGGCAAGGTCACGGGTAGGGAGAGGGAGGAAAAACACGTCCTACTCCGAGGACGGGCAGAGAAGAACAGGAACAGAACTGTTGCCACTATCAGGGTAGAGGGGGCACATGCGATACTGATAGTACATGAACATTTTCCCGTTTCAGCACTTCCCTGTTGTTCATATTACATTTTACGTAACACTTGTCCTATTTTGTCCCTGTGATGTTTGTCTGTGTGGGCATAGTCTGTCTTCTGGCAGGAAATCTAGCTCTGTCCAAACCGAACACACGAGTGGCGGCTGATTATGACGTCACAGCCTTGCCGTGCTGTGCCGCGCAACCATAAGCTGGCGAAGCCATTGTCAATATATGATTAAGTGTTTATGTGTGTATTTACGTGTGGAAGTAATGTATTAAATGTGTTAAGTGTTAAAGGATTGTATGTCGATTTTATGTATGTAAAGAGGGTTGAACTCAATGGTGGATAATGAATGCCAAATAGAGGTGATATTTGTGTTTCTATAAATATCAGACGTACCTGCAAATGGTACTACCCCAAAAAAAGGGGTGGAGTTTGGCCTATATAAGCGAAGGCCAAACTTCAGGACAGGGCTTGTTTACCATGTCAACGCAAGAGTGCTACTGTGGTGCCTTGAGCTATTTAAAACTCCCTTTGTATTTGTATACCCCCTTGTTTGATACATGTTTGAGACCTGTTGTTCTCGCTGTTGAAGTATCATTTTACATCCTTTCACGGACTTACAGAGTCGGCATACCCAAGGAGATACTCACAGACCAGGGAGCGAACTTGACATCACGGTTGATGCGGCAGCTAAATAAATACTTGGGCATTACAGCCATCCAAACGACTCCCTGGAGACATTTAACCAAACTCTCAAGAACATACTGCTGAAGTTTGTTGCAGACACAGAACAAGACTGGGACAAGTGGCTACCATTTGTTGTCTTGGTACCCCAAGCATCAACGGGATTCTCACCATTTGAGCTTCTCTGTGGATGGCAAGTACAAGGACACCTGGACCTGCTAAGAAAAGGCTGGGAGGAGGAACCTGCATCCAAAACGGTCGGAGAAGGGCATTGTGCAGTATGTGCTAGAAATGCGAGACCGTCTAGAGCAATACAGAGAACAAGCCAAAGAGAACCTACAAGAGAAGCAGAAAGGACAAAAAACATGGTATGACCAGCACGCCAAACTACGGCAGTTTCAACCAGGACAGTAGGTATTACTCCTGTTGCCCATTTCAATGAGCAAGCTACTACCTAAATGGCAGGGGCCATACACCGTGGTCTGCAAGATGGGGCCAGTCACGCATGAAGTTTATCATCCTGACAAGGGCAAGACCAGGCAGACCAAGAGGCAAATTAACTGGGTTATCACTCGGGCAATGGCCAACTGAGACCCCAAATAGACAAGGTGGAGGCAATCCGAAGGAGCCCACAACCAAGCACTAAGAAGGAAGTGAGGTTTTTCTTAGGACTGGTGGGCTGGTACAGGAGATTTGTACCAAACTTTGCCTCCTCTGACCGGCCTGCTGTCCAATAAACCCTGATAAACCCTGTTCCCTGGACTGATGACTGTGAGGAAGCTTTTAATGACATAAAAGAAAAACTATGTTCTAACCCAGTTTTCCAGAGTCCAGACTTCACACAAAGGTTCCTGGTGCAAGTAAATGCATCAGCAACAGGGATTTGTGTGGTCCTTGCCCAGGGAAGTGCAGGAGATGGTCTATCCGTAAGTAAACAAGTGATTGTTTTCAGACCTGTAATGATTTGACATTGATGTAACCGGCAAGCTCCAGTAGTAATGAAACGATTTGATTTTAAACTTGTTAGCCTAACATGTATAAACCTAAATTTAAAAATTAAAAAAAATATACAAAGTCTTATTAGAGGATTCTGCTTTGGATGCCATCTTGTGGTCAGTCTGTGCTTCTACATGAGCTTGTGTTTACTCTAGTATTTGTAACAAAACAAATGTAAAATTGTTTGGCTGAATAAAAACGTGGGTACACTTCGAGTGGAGACACTCAAATTTATTTAGAGAGCAAAATATTCCCAAGTTATTTTGGCAAAAAAAGAATCTTTTGGTGTAACTGCTCTTCATCTCCAGTCACTTCTGGTGTGGTCTGCTTTATCGCTGCAAGGTAAATTTCTCACATCTTTTTTCTTTTCTGTGAGATGTGTGACAGTTTAACATCTGCTTGTTTGTCGTGTCTACTTTTTCTTGAAGACTAAGTACTGTGAAACTGTTGCTGCCTCTTGGCATGTGGTTTAACACATTCAGAGTCAGTTCTGTCCCTTAATCCAAAAGCTGTAACTTACAGTGACATTTATTTAAATAAAGTGCAGTGAGATCACATTTATTTTAATGGATTTATTTGATTAGTTGTTTTATTAGCTTAATTATCAAGAGAAACAGCTAAAATGTTGTCCCAAATCGCACACTTCATGTACATTTATGGTCTTCATGACAATAAATGTACTACCAGTACATTTTGACCTTATGGCACTGGTCTCAAACTCAATTCCTGGAGGGCCACAGTTTCTGCACAGTTTAGCTCCAACCTTAAACAAGCACAGCTGATCCAGCTAATCAAGGTCTTCAGGAAATGTTTAGAAATGTTCAAGCAGGTGTGATTTGGGGCTGGATCGAGCTAAACTGTGCAGAGCTGTGACCCTCCAGGAACTGAGTTTGAGGCCACTGTCTTATGGGGACATTTTTTGGTCCCCATGAAGAAACAACCTTATAATCATACAGAATGGAGTATATAAAAAATCTGAAATGGCAAAAAAGTGTAGGGTTAGGTGTAGAGTTGGTTTAGGGCAATATAAAATATGGTTTGTACATTATAAAAACCAGTGCAGCTATGGAGAGTCCTAACCTGCAAACCTGTGTGCGCGCGCGCGCGTGTGTGCGTGCGTGCGTGCGTGCGTGCGTGCGTGCGTGCGTGCGTGCGTGTGTGTGTGTGTGCGAGCGCGTTTGTGCGTGTTTGTGCATGTGTGTGTGTGTGCGTGTGTGTGTGTGTATGTTGTGTGCAGCAGACTTCTACCCAACAGTCAAAGTGTCATAGCCGCCATTAAAGTGTGAACTCAGAGGAAGACAGCGAGAGTTTAGGCAGCGATGTAGCAATTGGCATAAATATATTACTTATTAGCAAGTACAGCTTATTAGCAAGCAAATGGGAACAAATCACTTTTTAAAGAAATAGTTCACTCATTAATTACTGTGATGTCATTCCAAACCTGTAAGATCCGAGAGTTTTCTGATCCTTCACTAAAACATCACATTTAAAACCCAGGAACATTACTTCAGTAGAGCTGTGAAAGCAGCTCCTCGGTGCTGCGGGAGACACCGGTCCGTCTCTTCTTACTTTAACTTATTTTTGTTACTTTCAGAGAAAGTCTTTGTATTACAAAGCATTTTCAGTTAAAATTGTCGGCCACGATGTCAGCCTAGAATTCTCGAAATTTCAATTATTCCTAATTATTATGGCATTATCTCTCTCTCTCTCTCTGTCTCTCTCTCTCTCTCTGTTTCTCTCTGTCTCTCTCTCTCTCTCTCTCTCTCTCTCTCTCTCTCTCTCTCTCTCTCTCTCTCTCTCTCTCTCTCTCTCTCTCTCTCTCTCTCTGTCTCTCTCTCTGTCTCTCTCTCTCTCTCTCTCTCTCTCTCTCTCTCTCTCTCTCTCTCTCTCTCTCTCTCTGTCTCTCTCTCTCTCTCTCTCTCTCGGTCTCTCTCTGTCTCTCTCTCTCTCTCTCTCTCTCTCTCTCTCTCTCTCTCTCTCTCTCTCTCTCTCTCTCTCTCTCTTGTCCAGTGTTCAGTGTGTTCTGCAGACCCTTCTCTCATGTGTGGTTTAGTATCAGATGGAAGTCACAGCTTTTTGTTGGTTGTTTCTAAAAGTAGCCAACGTGATGAAAGCTCATAGTAACAGCAAACGCATCACATGCTGCACCGGCTTCTTCAAGCTCATCATTAAAGACACATTGTTGTTTGTGAATTTATATTTTCAGAAGTAGTTTGAGGTAAGAAAATGACAGAAAATGTCTTTATTTGAAAAGGTCTGATGGCTGTGGTTTGACTTTCTGCTCTCTTTCTGCTCTGTGGTTTTAACCAGACTGAGGAAGGTATTTGCGCCTTTTCTGCATCTTTAGGTTCATTAACCTCAGCACACTATCAGACGAGCAAAAGATTCACAGCAACATGAGCGTTTAATATCATTGACTTCCCTTTATTATAATTCCATCTGTCTTTGTCCAGGAAGGCCTGAATGAAGCACCACTTCTCAGTTCTAAAAGTAACTGCTGTCACAAAGCTTTTAAAGAGGAAGAAATAAACATTTTAAATCTTGCTGTAAAATCACTTTATAAACCTTACGTCTTATTTATGTTTGTGTGTGTGTTCTATATAATTTTTGACAAAAGTGACTTAAATGAACCTTACATGCCTTAAATGAACAGGCCTGCGTTAGATGTCACATTGTGATTACTTTGTATTATGTTCTGTACATTATGCATGTGGCATCGTTCAAACCTGAGCTCTAACAAAGGATCTAGTAATTTGTGACACATTTTTTCTATTTTTTTTTTTATTTCTAGGTAGGGGTTTGTCTCCTCCCTCAACTCCTCTTGAAGTGTGAAATTTCTGTTTAAACACAGGAAGTGTCTGTTTTAGCGCACACAGCACGGTTTAACACTTTATTCATGTGTCAGTATGGGGTCCGGAGCACTGCCTCTCATACTCTGTGAGTATTTTACTTCTTTTCTGCTTTTAACACAAAGTGTTAATCTTAATAATGGTTGTGCTGTGTTCAGGAGAGTCTCAGTTATTGTGAGGTTTATTGTTTAAATGTTACGTGAACATGCATTTCTTTGCGCTGCATGTGAAAGATGGACTCAAGATTGGTTTGTTGTGATACTCATTCTAATTATTTTATGCACTTCAATGAAATCAGTTTGGTGTGGTATGATATTGTATCTTTAAATAGACCCCCATCAGAGCTTCAGAACAGAAGAGTTTGAGGGCAGTGACTAAACATGCAAGTTTCTCTATTATGTTTCCTTCTCTGCGTTGTTAATTGAAAATAAATTGTTCATAAAATGACCCAAAAGTATTTTTGAGCACTTATGTCATAGTTTAAAATGGCGTTCATACTGCAGGTAGCCATGTGTTCAGCCTAAGCAATCATGAAATCATGTTAGTTCTCCTTGCTGGGAGTAGTCCACTGATGATTCAAACTCTGAAGTGTTTCAAAGAGTTCACTGAAATCCATTCTTCCACATATGAATGATGATTTGATTTGAAGTCTTGTGCTTCATCAGAATGTTGTAAAGTTCCTTGTTCACATCTGAGACGGTTGTTTGAGGATAGCAGCATGTAGTTGTGGTCCTGCTACTGATGTTTCTGTTAATGGAGTCCCCTATTATCAGAATACTGTGCTCGGCTGTGCTCTAAACTGAATGCTGAGCTCCTGTTAGTAGCGATGTTAGCTGATCCACGTTTCATCTACACTTGGTACAAACTGCTGAGATTCACTAGATTCACGGGACTCACTAGATGTATGCTGAGGGGGTCAGTGGTGATGATCTGCTGATTGTTCTGCCTGGTTTAGGCGTCCAGCATTTAACTTTGTTTTAAGATCCACAATCCTTTGTAGAAGTTTGTGGCAGTTCCTGCAGCAAGTAGACTCTACAAGAGGCATTTTCTTTCTCGTCTGTTTGAGGCAGCTGTGTTTTCCCGTCTCCGGAATATAACCTGCTGGCAGTGGGAGGCAAAAGACTTTTTCATCTGCTGAAATAAAAATTGCAGAAAAATCTGAGAGAAGTACAGAAATAGAGACCAAAGTAAGCAAGAACATCCAATGAGTAGCGAAGCCGGAACCATTAAAGTGCGCTACACAATGTGAACATTCAGCTATACAAGATGCTATAGCTGTCACTGGCGTGGCATTGTTTTAACTGTACATCATTAGGGCCTTTCACACTGCAGGAACCTTTTCATAGCAGCCAAACTAACTGTGGAACTACCCAATTTTTGGTGTGTTCACACCACAGGAACTAGGAATGGTTTAGTTTCAGGTACACTGTTTGGAATAAATTAACTAACTAAATTAGCTCCTGATTCAGAGTAGGTCTAAAACAGTTCTAGGAACTGTCAGTGACATAAGTGTATGCTGACTGGCCAAACGCATGTGAAGCACCAGCTAACCGGCGTTTTTTTTAAAAACCTTGTAAGCATATTTACTTCACAAACACGGAAAACAGCGATAACCTGTTGTTTGCAGTGTTATGAAATCCACTATAGCATCTATAAAGACAGCCTGCATGCTTTTAATGTGGAATTAGCCACAGCACGACAGAAGTTTTTCTCAAACCTTATAAATAGTAACCTGAACAACACCCGCACTCTTTTTGCTACGGTTGAGAGACTGACAAACCCCCCAAGTCAGATTCCCAGTGAAATGCTTTCTGACAGCAAATGCAATGAGTTTGCCTCATTCTTTTCTGAGAAGATCGAAAATATCAGAAAGGCGATTAAAACATCAGATGATGTAGAGATATGTCAGATTCAACCACAATTTCAAAAAGGAGTCACTATGTGTGTTTTTGAAGCAATTGATAGCAAAACTTTGGAGGAAGTAGTACAGCACCTAAAATCCTCAACCTGCTGTCTTGACACACTTCCCACATCCTTTCTCAAAAGCATGTTTAACTGTTTAAAATCTTAGAAGTGGTGAACACATCACTTCTTTCTGGGACTTTTCCAAACTCCCTGAAAACTGCTATGTTAAGCCCCTCCTGAAAAAGAGAAATCTTGATAACAGTATATTGAGTAACTATAGACCGATATCAAATCTTCCGGTCATAGGCAAGATCATTGAAAAGGTAGTTCTGAATCAGCTGAACAGCTACTTGAACTCAAATGGTTATCTGGATAATTTTCAATCTGGTTTCAGACTGCACCACAGCACAGAGACAGCGTTAGTTAAGATAATAAATGATATTCGCCTAAACTCTGATTCTGGTAAAATATCAGTGCTGGTACTACTAGATCTTAGTGCTGCGTTTGACACTGTCGATCATAACATTCTTCTAGAAAGACTGGAAAACTGGGTCGGGCTTTCTGGAATGGCTCTAAACTGGTTCAGGTCATATTTAGAGGGGAGGGGTTATTATGTGAGTATAGGAGAGCATAAGTCTAAGTGGAAATAAGTCAAATAATGAGAAAGAATCAAATTGCCTATCACAGCTATGCTGACGACACACAGATTTACCTAGCCTTATCACCAAATGACTACAGCCCCATTGACTCACTCTGCCAATGCATTGATGAAATCAACAGTTGGATGTGCCAAAATTTTCTTCAGTTAAACAAGGAGAAAACTGAGGTCATTGCGTTTGGAAATAAAGATGAAGTTCACAAGGTGAATGCATACCTTGACTCAAGGGGTCAAACAACCAAAAGGCAAGTCAAGAATCTTGGTGTGATTCTAGAGACCGACCTTAGTTTCAGCTGTCATGTCAAAGCAGTGACTAAATCAGCGTACTATCACCTAAAAAATATTGCAAGAATAAGATGCTTTGTGCCCAGGCAAGACCTGGAGAAACTAGTCCATGCCTTCATCACCAGCAGGGTGGACTATTGTAATGGTCTCCTCACTGGCCTTCCCAAAAAGACCATCAGACAGCTGCAGCTCATCCAGAACGCTGCTGCCAGGATCCTGACTCGAACCAGAAAATCAGAGCACATCACACCAGTCCTCAGGTCCTTACACTGGCTTCCAGTGACATTTAGAATTGATTTTAAAGCACTTTTACTCGTTTATAAATCACTCAATGGACTAGGACCTAAATACATTGCAGATATGATCACTATTTATACACCTAACAGACCACTCAGATCACTAGGATCAAGTCAGTTAGAAATACCAAAGGTTCACACCAAACAAGGAGAATCTGCTTTTAGTTATTATGCTGCTCGCATCTGGAACCAGCTTCCTGAAGAGATCAGATGTGCTGAAACATTAGTCACTTTTAAATCCAGACTCAAAACTCATCTGTTTAGTTGTGCTTTTACAGAATGAGCACTGTGCTGCGTCCGAACTGTGCTACTTTGCTTCTTTTATTTTAAACTGTTTTAAATCAATCTCTTTTTGCTTTAAATTTAATTGATCTTAAATCAGTGTTTTTATTTTATTTAAATTTCTTTTATTGTTATTTAAATCTTGTAATTATTTTATTTCCTCTTTTGTAAAGCACTTTGAATTACCATTGTGTATGAAATGTGCTATATAAATAAACTTGCCTTGCCTTATGTTCTTTTCTCAGCTTTAGTGTAAGTTGGTTTTAGTTTCTTAGCCCCACTCTTTAAATCATGTAAATTGTGCCTTTATACTCTCTATTATCCTGGAACCCACAACACAACAACATTTGTTGGCATTTGTTAAAAAACATGGCTGTCAGTTGCCGCCGGTTCCTGCCGCCGGGGCGAATGCAACCAAGAACGTGACCCGAGGGAGAAATAAGTTCTCTAGGAACTGACCTGCTGTCTATTTCCAGAACTAAGCACCTAGAACTATGTGCTCTACCTATTAGTACATAAACAATACAAACGTCCAACTTTTAAGAAATTGTGTTCAAGAAATAAACAGAGAAGTCTGATATGTTTCAAAACAAATTGTAAATAGAAACCTTGGGCAAACACAAATACCCATATATATTATATATCTACTTTGCAAAAATCCTATTATAGTAGATATTAAAGATTTAATGAGCATGGTGAAGGGTCACATGGTCTCGCAAGAATGGGAATATCAATCAACTGTGCAATCAGAGATGATAGGAAGAGGGGTGAGGAATGACCGTGACCAACACAAATATATTAACACAAAACTTAATAACAATAAGGAATACCAATCTGAGCAATAAAGATTAACTAAGAGTATTTTTGCCTCATTGGTATTTTATTGTTACATTTTAAGTTCCTGTTAGCAGCTTTGGACCAAGACAGAGTAGCTGCTACAACTTTTTTAAAAGCGTCAAATGAGGATTTTGACCCGGTCCTAAAACACCCCTGTTGAACTGGCCTGAAGGAGCTTGAGAGACTTGGGCTGACAGTGCCCAGGAAAAAATAAATCCAGGCAGAAGCTGATAGAAGATAAATATTGAACCATAAGCAGTCATCAGTGAGCTGGAACAAGCAGAGAAGCGTTGAAATGAGCCCAAACTCGTTTAGCATTTGCTAAACGCTGTACAGGTACACCTCAATAAAGTGAAACTTTCATATATTTTAGATTTATTACATGTAAGGTTTTGTTTGTTTTTATTCTGATGATTAGAGCTTACAGCTCATAAAAGACAAAATCCAGTATGTTCAAAACATTAGAGTACTTCCTAAAACCAATCCATAATGTGTTTGAAAAGCAGAATTGTTTAAGTTCTTTTTCCTTCAGTATTTTCATTTGTGTATTCAACACTTGGTTGGGGGTCTTTTAGCACAAACTCCAGAATCAGTGAGGAGTGAATAAAGAGATCAGTCTGTGGCTCTACACTATTGAGCTTCTGCTCATCTGTGTTGTTGGATCCACTGTTTCTCGTCTTTCTCTTGGAAATATATAATATTTCAGGCATGCTGTCTGACCAATCAAGCACAGTAATATCATGGTCAGGAAAGCACTTGGAAGTGGTCTTATCACTGTGGACAAGGTACTTAGGTCCTGCTGGAAAAGGAAAAAAGCATCTTCTTAAATTCTGACGTTGTGTGTGACTGATGTAAAATAAACTCTTGACATGTCTGAGTGTGTAATTTGTATTTGTTGAATCAATGTGTTTCTTCTGCCTGTAGTGCTGATGCTCTTCATCCACTTGGGACTCGGTCAAGATGAAAAAGATGCTGATGGAAACTCTCAAGGTGAAGAAAATTTTGCCGCTACTGAAGAGGAAACAGATGCTACTAAAGCCATTGATGAAATATATACCACTGAAGTCAATAAAGATGGAATAGATGCTGTTGGACACACTCAAGACGAAACAGGTGATTCTGAACCCTACGTGCAGTACTGCAGCAAATGTGATTTGTAGTATTTGTCTACATCAGAATGCAACATTTTATGTCTTTACTGATGTTTTATGTTCATTTTACATCTATCTTCACACAGAATAATAAGTCCTCATGCTAATAAAACACTGGCTTCTGTATAGTTTGCCATTCATTCATTCATTTGAAAGTTTATCATCAGTCAGATTATCCGTTATTAAGATCAAAGTTTTGATGAATTATTTATTTGTGAAAACGTCCGTACACACATTTCATGCAAAATAAATTGCATACACGTTTTGCGAATGACTCATTGTTTTTTTTTACCAGACCAGTCGAGTACATCACACAGACACACACAAAGTGTGTAATATTTAACTATTATGCCATTCTTCAAGATGTAAAACAAGTCTCTGATGTCTCCAGAGAGTGTATGTGAAGTCAAAATTGTCTGATTTCTATGACAACCTTAGCGTTCGTTTTGTAAAACTTATTAAAATTGCCACTTTTAGGGTATTGAGATGAAACACAAAGTTTTCGTCTCTTCCCCTTTAATTCCCCTTTAAATGAGGTTGCGCTCAGGGGAAGAGGGCGGAGCTTCAACAGCTTGCGCTCACTGCTTACTTTTGCAAATAAACACTTTAATATCAGTACCAAGTCTTATCTCTACAGAAAACAGAGTTGGTTTAGAAGTCAATCATCTGATTGTCCCGTGTATAATAATGCATTTCATAAATTACACAGACGGTGGTATGGCTTGATAAAAATAACTGTATTGCATGCTATTTTAAACTTTGAGCCCCATTTGTGATTATGAGCTTGACTAATTACATTGATCAACTTCACATTGCTTTCATATACACTGTGTTTATGCTAATAGGGCAGAGAGCGTCACAATGGGCAGGACTTTTTCCCCTCTATTTTTGCATAATAGGTCCCCTTTAATGTGCTATTTATATTTGATTTGTTACTTAATAACTAAATTATGCACATTTTTGGTTACCCAAGAAACTATTTTTTACAGTATAATATTATAATTATTTCTGAAGGATCATGTGAATGTTACACTACAGTGTTATCAAGAAAGCACAGCGGAAATTAATACAAAAATAGTCTTTAAATAAATCCAAACAATGATAAACCCACAAATAAGAGTAACACACACACGTAACATCTCAGAGAAAACTAAGTAGACCGGTCCCTGAACATAGAAAAAACTGGAACTTAACGGGGAAAGAAAACGACATAATTAAGGACACACCTGAACATAATGACACGATTAACTGGAAGACAGAAACTAAGACACAGAAAAATATTAACAAACAGTCCTAGAACGTGACACTGAAGACTGCAGTAATGATCATCACAGTTTAGCGTTGATCACTGCAATAAAGTATGTTTTTAAAAATATTAATAATATATTTTTATTTATTTATTTATTTTTTGTTCTTTTCACAGAGAGACCCAAACCTGTAGTTGGTGTTGATCCTGATAGACATGTGTTCGGAGGAGAGACGGTCACTCTCACATGTGACATACAGCAGACAGGAGACTGGGAGTACAGCTGGAATAAAGACAACACACAAGATTATATCATAAGACAAGACCAGAAATATATAATCACGCCTGTGGATTGGTTTCATAGTGGTGTGTACAGCTGTAGAGGAAATCAGTCAAAAGCACCAACATACTCTCAGATGAGTGATGGAGTTACTCTGACAGTATCAGGTGAGAGTGTTTAGCTTTTCTTCACATCTCTTTAACTCAAACAAAGCAGGTCACCAGATCAGTTTTACATGTCAGTTCTATCATGTTCTAGTTTCTAAACAGATACTGGACTATCAGCTGTGATCACAGTGAGCGTGGCAGAGAATATTAGGCTGTTTATGATCATAGAAAGAGATAAATTGATAAATTGTTCTCAATCATACGAAGGTCAGGATAAGGGTCTCCTGAAAATAAACCCCACACCATAATCCCCCCTCCACCAAACTTTAAACTTGGCACAATATAATCAGACAAGTACCGTTCTCCTGTCAACCGTTAAACAAATTCAAATTCAAATTCAAATAAAATTTTATTTGTCACATACACATACATACATGGTACGACATGCAGTGAAATGTTCTTTACAACCGTCCAGCATCAAAATAGAAAACAAAATTTAAATGTACATATATAAAATATAAAAATATGTATAAAAAAAGAAGTGTGCAAAGTAGAATATTAAAAAAATAAAATAAATAAAATAAAATAAAAATAAGGTATAGAATATAAATATAAAGTATAAGATATAAGATATAAAGTGTAAAGTGTATAAAGTGTAAAGTGTAAAGTGGCTGTGCAAGTGACTAGTGCAATTGTCCAAATGTAGTGGCGAGTATCTGGGGAAAGAGAGGGTGAACATGGGAATCCTGGTAATTAGGTGCTGGGTGTTCTCTGGTTCAGACTCCGAATGGCCTGTGGGAAGAAGCTCCTCCTCATTCTCTCTGTGTTTGCCTTCAAGGAACGAAAGCACTTTCCTGAACGCAGCAGAGAAAAGAGTCCATTGTTGGGATGGCTGAGGTCTTCCACGATCTTCCTGGCCCTGGTACAGCACCGCTTATTGTAGATGTGCTGCAGCACAGGGAGCTCAGTGCGGATGGTGCGCTCAGCTGACCGCACCACCCTCTGAAGAGCTCACCTGTCCTGCATGGTGCTGTTCCCGAACCAGGAGGTGATGTTTCCCGTCAGGACACTCTCAATGGTGCAGGTGTAAAAGTTCCTGAGCACCTGAGATGGGAGTCTGAAGTCCCTTAAGCGCCTCAGATGGTATAGACGCTGCCGGGCCTTCTTCACCAGGGTGTTGATGTGACAGGACCAAGACAGGTCCTGCCTGATGTGAACACCCAGGTACCAAAAACTGTCCACTCTCTCCACTGGGGTCCCGTCGATCATGTTGGGATGGTAAGAGCGCACCTGCTTCGTGCTGAAGTCCACTATTAACTCCTTTGTTTTGCTGACGTTCAGGAGCAGATTGTTCGCCTGACACCATCTCTCCAGGTTGTTGATCTCCTGAAGGTAGGCCATCTCATCGTTGTTGGAGATCAGGCCCACCACGGCAGTGTCGTCAGCAAATTTAATGATGGTGGTGGAGTTTGTAGTGGCCACACAGTCATGTGTGTACAGCGAGTACAGCAGGGGGCTCAGAACACAACCCTAAGGGGCTCCAGTGCTGAGAGTGAGGGAGGATGAGGTGTGTTTTCCCATCCGTACGGCTTGTGGTCTGTCGGTCAGGAAGTTGGTGATCCAGTGACGCAGGGATGGGCTGAGTCCCAGGACCTCCAACTTCGAGGTGAGTGTGGAGGGAACTATGGTGTTGAACGCTGAACTATAGTCCACGAACAGCATTTTCACATAGTTCCCTTTCCTAAAATCCAGGTGGCTTGTGGTTGTGTGGAGGAGATGTGGGATGGCATCCTCCGTAGACCGGTTTTGGCGGTAAGCAAACTTTAGTGCAGTGGTGTCAAACTCAATTCCTGGAGGGCCGGAGCCCTGCAGAGTTTAGATTCAACCCTGCTAAATCACATATACTATGCATGTCTGAAGTACTTGATTAGCTGGATCAGGTGTGTTTAATTAGGGTTGCATCTAAACTCTGCAGGGCTCCGGCCCTCCAGGAATTGAGTTTGACACCCCTGCTTTAGTGGGTCCAGTGTGTCCGGTAGTGATGCGGTGATGAAGTCTCTGACGAGTCTCTCGAAGCACTTCATCACTACAGATGTCAGAGCTACAGGGCGGTAATCATTAAGGCAAGATGGTTGAGGTTTCTTCGGCACAGGAACAATGATGGACTGTTTGAAACACGAGGGGACTGTAGACTGTTTCAGGGAGAGATTAAATATCTCAGTGAACACCGGTGCTAGCTGGTCAGCACAGGCTCTCAGAACCCGACCTGTGATGCCGTCAGGTCCTGCTGCCTTCCTGGTGTTCACTCTCCTGAATGCCCTCCTTACGTCGTGCTCCGAAATGGTGAATGCGATTTCCTCTCCGGCTCTCTCGGCATGTGTGCTGTTCATCATGCCGCTAGCGTGATTAGCTGCAGCCTCGAAACGAGCATAAAAGGTGTTTAGCTCGTCTGCCAGAGAAGCATTCTCAGTCCCTGCCAAAGGCTCCTAGAGTCACTGTGTTGAAACTGTGACTCAAGTTTCCTTCCGTAGCGCCTCTTTGCCTCCTTTACCGCTCTGCGCACGCTGTACGACACAGCCTTGTATTCAGACATATCCCCGGTGACTATCCCCGTGTTATAGGCTGCAGAGCAGGATCTCAGAGAGTCGCGGATAGTTTTGTCTACCCACGGCTTCTGGTTGGGAAAACCCAGACTCATCCATCAGATTGTCAGATGGGGAAGCGAGGAAGCGTCTGCTCTAGAGTCCAGTGGCGGTGTGCTTTAAACCACTGCCCCAGCAATAAAAATAAATACATAAACCTTTAATTAGCTGAAAGCAAGACGCACTGAATTCATGTGAAGCTTCAGTTTGTTTGGGCTGACAACTAAAGAAAACAGGCCGAGGTTTTTACACTATAACAGAGAGCTTGTGAGTTTTTTAGGTTACATGAATATGTATCATAATCATCTCACATTATCTTCAGGATTATCACTTCTGATATATATCTGAATACTGCTCTCCTGAGACTTTAATAGTATTTTCTCGCCAAGAGAATTAATATAAACTGCATTTGTTTTCTGTATTAATCAACCAACTCATTCATATATTGAAAAAGACACACATCTGTGAAATATGACTAATAGCAGCTATAAGTGAACTCAGCACTGCATCTCTTCACTTCCAGATAAACCTCAGCCGACTCTGACTGTAAATCCTCAGAGTTCAGTGTTCACTGGAGACACAGTTACTCTGAGTTGTGATGTGGGACAGTTAACTGGATGGACTATTCACTGGACCAAAGACTCAAACACTGACTCTACAAGTGATGCAACTAAAACAATCAAGTCTGTGAGAGTCTCTGATGGAGGAAGATACCAGTGTAGAGCAAAACGAGGAAACTATGACAGCAAGAACAGTAAAGCGGTTGATATAACAGTAAGAGGTAAGAGTTGTTTTACTTCCTACTTTTTCATTAGAGTACAACTTGATATATTTGCTACACACTACCAGTCATTTCTTAAGAAGTATGTTCTGGTTACCAAACCTGCATATAGCTGAACCAAAGTGAAAACTATTTTCTTTATTAAACATTTTCTATTCAGATATATTTTAAAAGGTAATGTACAGTTTTTCTGAACTGCTAACAATTTTGCAAACCATTCATATAGTTTCCTAGCAGCCATATCACCCTGCAGCCAAAGACTTGTATAATGACGGGGACATAATACTGTCAAAGAGTAACGTCTTTCAGATGAGACGTTAAACTGAGATCCTGACTCTCTGTGGCCATTAAAAATCACATACCACTTAAGAGTTAGGGTGTAACCCCAGTGTCCTGGACAAATTCACGTCTGAGCCTCATGGCCTAATAATTCCTATACCTACTGATTGGCTTCCTCACTCTGTCTCTTATTTATTAATAAGCGTGTGTGTTCTGGTGCAATATGGCTCCCATCTGATCATCCAGGCGATGCTGCATATCGGTGGTGGATGAGATCCCCACAATGTAAGGGCCTTGAGTGCCTTGAAAAGCACTTCATAAATGTTATCTTCTCAAAAGATCATAGCTTTTGATGAATTATTATTTATTTGTGAAAAGGTCCGTACACACATTTCATGAAAAAAAATTGTGCATACACATGTTTTACGTAACTAAATTGTAGGTTACCAGAGAAACTTTATTTACATTGTCATAAAAATGGCATCAGTAAGTATTATTATTATTATTATTATTATTATTTACTAGTATTGTTGTTTTAATAAGTTCCTTATGCTCATCAATGTCTATTTAATCAAAAATACAGAATTTATTATTTCACAATATATTTCAAAATATTATCTTAATTCAAATACGTTTTCTATGTTTAAGTATTTTAAAACGTATTTTATTCTTGTGAAGTTATGTTGAATTGCTCCAGTCTTTAGTGTCACGTGATCCTTCCAAAATCACTGCTTAATATTTTCTGGAACCTGTGATACTTTTTTTAAAATAAATGCATAGTTATAAAGAAGCATTTCTACCTTCATAATAATACAGTCTGGGTTTTTATTTATTTACTTATTGAGATATAGTTAAAGAACATGAACTGACCAAACACAAGACAAGTACTGCACGCTGATGAAAGTATTTCTTTCTCACCACATCATAAAATCTTTTAGTTCATCATCACTGAATCTGGTTTCTGGAGAAACAGTAATACTTATTTTAAAAACAACTAACTGTAATTTCAGTCAGCAAAATGAAAAGATGTTATCCTAAAATGAAATACTTATGTTACAAACTACTTAAACTTCAAAGACAAAAGTTATTAATTTTTGTAATCCTCCCTCTTGTATTTTTTAAATCAGTATGTTATAAATGTACTATTTTTTTGAATGAGAATGATTTCCCAGTGTTATGAAGAAACACACTTATTTTCAGATCTATATGGTGTATTTTGTTGGTCTGAGTGAGTTTTGGAGATGAGAACTGTTTTGTCAAGATTCATGTTGGTAATACAGACTTTTAAAAAATGTGGTTTCGTTATTGAACAATAAAAACAAAAAAACAAGGTATTAAAACTGATGACACACAGGTCAGAAACACATAAGAATCAAGAGGACATCTGATTATGTGTTTTGAAAAATTATGTCTGTGGAGTTATCTACAAGAAAAAAAATATATACTTTTTTAGCTTTTAAATATTGGTGATAATAGTAGTAATAATACTAATAATAATAACAGCATAAATTAGTACAAAAATAGTCTTTAAATAAATCCAAACAATGATAAACCCACACATAAGAGTAACACACACTCGTAACATCTCAGAGAAAACTAAGTAGACCGGTCCCTGAACATAGAAAAAACTGGAACTTAACGGGGAAAGAAAACGACATAATTAAGGACACACCTGAACATAATGACACGATTAACTGGAAGACAGAAACTAAGACACAGAAAAATATTAACAAACAGTCCTAGAACGTGACACTGAAGACTGCAGTAATGATCATCAGTTTAACTTTGATCACTGCAATAAAGTATGTTTTTTGATATATTAGTAATATATTTTTATTTATTTATTTTTTGTTCTTTTCACAGAGAGACCCAAACCTGTAGTTAGTGTTGATCCTGATAGACATGTGTTCGGAGGAGAGACGGTCACTCTCACATGTAACATACAGCAGACAGGAGACTGGGAGTACAGATGGAATAAAGACAACACACAAGATTATATCATAAGACAAGACCAGAAATATATAATCACATCTGTGGATTGGTCTCATAGTGGTGTGTACAGCTGTAGAGGAAATCAGTCAAAAGCACCAACATACTCTCAGATGAGTGATGGAGTTACACTGACAGTATCAGGTGAGTGTGTTTAGCTTTTCTTCACATCTCTTTAACTCAAACAAAGCAGGTCACCAGATAAGTTTTACATGTCAGTTCCATCATGTTCTAGTTTCTAAACAGATACTGGACTATCAGCTGTGATCACAGTGAGCGTGGCAGAGAATATTAGGTTGTTTATGATCATAGAAAGAGATAAATTGATAAATTGTTCTCAATCATATGAAGGTCAGGATAAGGGTCTCCTAAAAATAAACCCCACACCATAATCCCCCCTCCACCAAACTTTAAACTTGGCACAATGCAATCAGACAAGTACCGTTCTCCTGACAACCGTTAAACCCAGACTCATCCATCAGATTGTCAGATGGGGAAGCGAGGAAGCGTCTGCTCTAGAGTCCAGTGGCGGCGTGCTTTACACCACTGCCCCAGCAATAAAAATAAATACATAAATAAACCTTAAATTAGCTGAAAGCAAGACGCACTGAATTCATGTGAAGCTTCAGTTTGTTTGGGCTGACAACTAAAGAAAACAGGCCTAAGTTTTTGCACTATAAAAGAGAGCTTGTGAGTTACTGTGAGTTTTTTTAGGTTAAATGAATATGTATCATAATCATCTCACATTATCTTCAGGATTATCACTTCTGATATATATCTGAAAACTGCTCTCCTGAGACTTTAACATTATTTTCTCGCCAAGAGAATTAAAATAAACTGCATTTGTTTTCTGTATTAATCAACCAACTCATTAATATATTGAAAAAGACACACATCTGTGAAATATGACTAATAGCAGCTATAAGTGAACTCAGCACTGCATCTCTTCACTTCCAGATAAACCTCAGCCGACTCTGACTGTAAATCCTCAGAGGTCAGTGTTCACTGGAGACACAGTTACTCTGAGTTGTGATGTGGGACAGTTAACTGGATGGACTATTCACTGGACCAAAGACTCAAACACTGACTCTACAAGTGATGCAACTAAAACAATCAAGTCTGTGAGAGTCTCTGATGGAGGAAGATACCAGTGTAGAGCACGACGAGGAATCTACTACGGCAAGTACAGCAATGCGGTTGATATAACAGTAAGAGGTAAGAGTTGTTTTACTTTCTACTTTTTCATTAGAGTACAACTTGATATATTTGTTACACACTACCAGTCATTTCTTAAGAAGTGTGTTCTGGTTACCAAACCTGCATATAGCTGAACCAAAGTGAAAACTATTTTCTTTAATAAACATTTTCTATTTAAATATATTTTAAAAGGTCATTTACAGTTTTTCTGAATTGCTAACATGCACAATTTTGCAAACCATTCATATAGTTTCCTAGCAGACATATCACCCTGCAGCCAAAGACTTGTATAATGACAGGAACATAATACTGTCAAAGAGCAGCGTTTTTCAGATGAGACGTTAAACTGAGATCCTGACTCTCTGTGGCCATTAAAAATCACATACCACTTAAGAGTTAGGGTGTAACCCCAGTGTCCTGGACAAATTCACGTCTGAGCCTCATGGCCTAATAATTCCTATACCTACTGATTGGCTTCATCACTCTGTCTCTTATTTATTAATAAGTGTATGTGTTCTGGTGCAATATGGCTCCCATCTGATCATCCAGACAATGCTGCATATCGGTGGTGAATGAGATCCTCGCAATGTAAGGGCCTTGAGTGCCTTGAAAAGCACTTTCTAAATGTGAGAGTCAGATTATCTTCTCAAAAGATCATAGCTTTTGACGAATTATTATTTATTTGTGAAAAGGTCCGTACACACATTTCATGAAAAAAATTGTGCATACACATGTTTTACGAATGACTCATTGTTTTTTTTTAACAGACCAGTCCAGTCCAGTACACAGACACACACAGAGTGTGTGATATTTAACTATTATGCCATTCTTCAAGATGTAAAACAAGTCTCTGATGTCTCCAGAGTGTGTATGTGAAGTCAAAATTGTCTGATTTCTATGACAACCTTAGCGTTCGTTTTGTAAAACGTATTAAAATTGCCACTTTTAGGGTATTGAGACGAAACACAAAGTTTTTGTCTCTTCCCCTTTAATGCAAATGAGGTGGCGCTCAGAGGAAGAGGGCGGAGCTTCAACAGCTTGCGCTCACTGCTTGCTTTTGCAAATAAACACTTTAATATCAGTACCAAGTCTTATCTCTACAGAAAACAGAGTTGGTTTAAAAGTCAATCATCTGATTGTCCCGTGTATAATAATACATTTTATAAATTACACAGAGGGTGGTATGGCTTGATAAAAATAACTGTATTGCATGCTATTTTCATTTTTGAGCCCCATTTGTGATTATGAGCTTGACTAATTACATTGATCAACTTCACATTGCTTTCATATACACTGTGTTTATGCTAATAGGGCAGAGAGCGTCACAATGGACAGGACTTTTTCCCCTCGGTGTCGTAAACATAGGAAGAATCTGAAACAGATAATTGGTTTTATAAATAAATGAATGAGTGGATTTTTACCATTAAAGGCTGGTTGTTTTCACACACTGAAAAAGCTATTTTTGCATATTAGTTCCCTTTTGATGTGCTATTTATATTTGATTTGTCACTTCATAACTAAATTATGCACATTTTTAGTTACCTGAGAAACAATTTTTTTACAGTATAATATAATTATTTCTGAAGGATCATGTGAATGTCTCACTACACTGTACTGTACTACTCTTATGTGTGGGTTTATTTAAAGACTATTTTTGTATTAATTTCCGCTGTGCTTTCTTGACAACACTGTAGTCACTATTTTATTAATACAAAAATAGTCTTTAAATAAATCCAAACAATGATAAACCCACACATAAGAGTAGCACACACACGTAACATCTCAGAGAAAACTAAGTAGACCGGTCCCTGAACATAGAAAAAACTGGAACTTAACGGGGAAAGAAAATGACATAATTAAGGACACACCTGAACATAATGACACGATTAACTGGAAGACAGAAACTAAGACACAGAAAAATATTAACAAACAGTCCTAGAACGTGACACTGAAGACTGCAGTAATGATCATCAGTTTAACTTTGATCACTGCAATAAAGTATGTTTTTAAAAATATTAATAATATATTTTTATTTATTTATTTTTTTTGTTCTTTTCACAGAGAGACCCAAACCTGTAGTTGGTGTTGATCCTGATAGACATGTGTTCGGAGGAGAGACGGTCACTCTCACATGTGACATACAGCAGACAGGAGACTGGGAGTACAGCTGGAATAAAGACAACAAACAAGATTATATCATAAGACAAGACCAGAAATATATAATCACGTCTGTGGATTGGTCTCATAGTGGTGTGTACAGCTGTAGAGGAACTCAGTCAAAAGCACCAACATACTCTCAGATGAGTGATGGAGTTACTCTGACAGTATCAGGTGAGAGTGTTTAGCTTTTCTTCACATCTCTTTAACTCAAACAAAGCAGGTCACCAGATCAGTTTTAGTTAAATAAGATCTCTTTCTCTATCTTCTTACTTGCATACATGAGTGCTATAAAAAAAATATTTTTTCCAGATTTGTCATAACTTCAACTCAAAAATATTTAAAGATATTTTAGTGTATCCGTCCAGAGTTTCTTGATTAAACACGTTTGTCTCTACAATATAAAACAAACAAGTGACCGTATGTATCATAACTGAAATGAAAATATTCTAATTCCGGAAGAGCATATATTAAAGCTTCTTTATGTAATAATATTAATAATAGTATATAAAATACTGTTACTATTATTAATTCAGTAATTAAAACATTGTAAATATAAAGTCAGGAACAGAGTAAAATCTTACGTGAACTTTTAGCAAAGCTAAACATCACAAGAGCAGATACAGTAAGTAAAATGAATGAATATTTCCATAAAATAGTAATAATTAAAATGTATTTTCAAATTTTATCGAGTGTCGTCTTAAAACACAAAACTCATGGCACTGTATCTGTATTATAGTTTTTATGATCATGATAAAGTGACAGCACACACCAGTTATAGACCTGAATATTATAATATTTATTCTGTCAACTTCCCTGTACACAAGTTTAAGAAGTACACTCTTAAAAGTAAAGCTTCTTATTGATTGTTTCATAAAGAACTTTTAAGATAAAAGGGTCTGTAGATTATTAAAATGTTCTTCAAAATACGCAAAAAGTTGATTTTAAGATCCGTTCATTGAATGGTTCTCTGGGCACCAAATATGACTTTTTTCTGCATTAATATGACAACAGACTCTTTAGAGAAAAAGGTTTTAGGGAAAAAATAGTTTTGATGTCTTTACATTGTTTAGAGCTTTAATAATAATGTACACAAAAAATGATATTTCATCTATAGGTTTACTATGTCCTTATTTGAGGAGATTGTGACTCAGTTTCTTTAATGAAATAAAAAGACATGAATGAACTTGCATAAGCTGATTAATCAACTGATTTAACTTCACTGTAGATAAAGTTTCCAGAAGACCTTTAATAAAAGACACATCACTCTCTTCTCCACATCAGTGTTACACAAATACAGAAACTCAGATCAGATCATGTTTCTGAATAGATCACTGAAAGACCTCTGTCTTCTTTCTTCACAGATTCACCCAGATCTTCACTGACTGTGACTCCAGACAGAACTGTATTCACTGGAGAGAGAGTCACTCTGAAGTGTGAGATTGAGTCTTACAGAGACTGGAGAAGGAGAAATGGTTTGATATATGACTCAGGTTCTACCTGGCCGTATGAGTGGAGATATGAGTATAAAAGCAGCAGTGGAGTTGTTCAGAGTTATACTGTAAATGGAGACACTCTCACTATTAAACAATCTAAAATATCTGATGAAGGTGATTACACTTGTAAAGGAAAGAAACGTAGAAGGAAGATCAGTCTCATCAGAATCAATCTCGTTTCTCTCAAAGTGAAAAGTGAGTTAAATATCATCGTTCTCCTAAACCCTCTGAACTATGTCTATATATCTAGTTGAGAGACTGTTGTTGTTGTTTGGTCCCTTTTAGGCAAATCACACTTACAGTCTCGGCCAAAAATATTGACACCCTTACAGTTCTGTCGGAAAATCGAACACTTCTTTTAGCAAATTGTGCCAATTTACAAATGTTTTGGTTTGTTTACACTGAAACAACACAAAAAAACGGAAGAAAGTCAAAGTAGATAAAATTTCACATACATAAAAAAAAAAACGGAACAAAAATATTGGCACCTTGTCAAAATTGAACCGGCATGAAATGATTAGCAGCTGTATTTAGCAGAGTCTTGATCGATTACCTCCACCAATCACAGCATTCGGCACGGCTGTATGTGAGTGATGTCACTTCCCAGTACAAACACACCCCCTAGTATCGTCCCGCCCCCTCACTTTGATTGACAGTGTCGATGTAGACATTGGAAATTCAAATGCAAAATGCAAAATTTTGATTGTATTTACCTTTTGGCAGGTTTTCGCAAATTAATGGCAATTAATATTACTATTTAAAAATGACAGGCTTATAGCTCATAAGACGTGGGAATACAGTGGTGAATGGACTTTGAAATGCAAGATTTGCAAATGCATCTGGATTATGTCACAATTTCAAAACATTATAAAATCTCTGTATGACAATTCTAATAGTTCTGTTTTCTTAGGAGGAGGTACATCACCCAGATTTAATAATAATTGTGGCCTAAAACAGGGCTGTCATATTTTATATTTTTGTCAAATTAAACTCAGCTCTAGGTTCTTGTGAAAAATAAGAGATTTTTTGACTAAGGTGGAAAACATTTCAAGATTAAATTACACAGCATACACAATTGCTATTTAAAATAGAGCTATTAAAAATAGTAAGATTAACTTCACATGAAAAAAGAAGACCAATAAAATTACAAAATAGAGATGATAAAACGATATAAAGATATTGATTAAGATTCTCTAAATGGGACCCTTAAAATTAATTGGTTGAAATCCATTTTTAACAATAACAGTTTCTGGTTTCATATTTAAGAGTTATTCAAGATATCGAGGTATATGTTTTTTACTAAAGTGTAACTTAAATTTTCCCACTTTCACCAGATTGCATGACTGTATTTTTATACAATATTATTAACTAATATATACTTGGGCTTTTTCTTTCAATAAAAAAAGAGTCACTTTGAGTCACTTGTTTTTATCTTTCTTCACAGATTCACCCAGATCTTCACTGACTGTGACTCCAGACAGAACTGTATTCACTGGAGAGAGAGTCACTCTGAAGTGTGTGATTAAGTCTTACAGAGACTGGAGAAGGAGAAATGGTTTGATATATGACTGGAGAAATGACTGGACACCTGACTGGAGATATGAGTTTTATAAAGACAGAGTAAAGTTACAGAAGTCTGATAGTTCCAGTGTAACTGATGATACTCTTATTATCATAAAAGCTACTAAATCTGATGAGGGTCAGTACTGGTGTAAAGGACAGAGAGAAGAAAGACCACGATCATCTCAATCAAGCTCAGTTTCTCTCTTTGTTGTCGGTGAGTTAAACATCATTATCCTCATAAACTCTCTCTAATATCACATATCTATAATCTAAACGGAGTTTGTTCAGAACAGAAAACTCTTACTGTTTACTAAAATCAACTTTTTATGCTCTATTTTGATCCATTTTGATTTTAATCCAATAAGAACAAACCAATGCAAACAAAATTATTTAAATGATCACATGACATCAATTAATAGAAACTGTTCAATTTAGTGAAATAAGAACAAACTAGATCATTATATTTATTCATTATTTTATTTATAATATATAGTACTTTATAATGTTGATTTCCTGATATTTATTCATTTAGCAGAGGCTTTTATTCAAAGTGATTTATCATAAAGAGACAAATATACACAGGAAGTGCTCATATGTCACGTTTGCGGTTTCGCGGGAAGGAGCTCTCGAGACGCAAAGTAAACTTAACCAGATTTAATCTCAAACGGGTAAAATAAATATACAAAGGCAGGTAGGCAGAACAAAAACCACGTATAAACCTTTTATGGACATTGACGATCGGACAAACACACAGGACTTAAATATACAACGTAATTGACTTAACTAACGAGACACAGCTGAAGACAATTATACACTAAACACAAAGGGAAGGTAGAGCACAGATAGCACGTGGCCCGAGACAAAAAACAATGACAAAGAGTCCAGAGATGTGACATCATAATACAATATTTCAGACATAGTTCAGATTAGTAGAAGCTAGACCGGGAGGGGTTAATGACAAAATGTTCATTCTGGGGAGGAGTATCCCTTTAAGTAACGATAAACAAATATACAGACCTTATGTCTTCTCGGGTCGGGGGTGTTCTGGAAAGTGATTTTGTGTCTCTGTGATGATAACAAGATTACTTGAAGATCTCAGACTCATAAGAGTGAGGAAGTAGAGCCTGTGACTGCTCTAGACACATTTCTCTTGACCTAAAAAATGAGATATTTCTAAATTCTATGGTCTAACTTTCTTTCAGCTGTACAAAAGAAGGTGTTTTTGCTGCTTGATATCCAATGTTTTTGTATATTGGGACATTATTTTAATGTATTACATTAATTTTGATCACACTGGTTTGTAGTGAAACTCTTTATTTAACTTCTGTATAATGACCTGAAAGTTTCACTCATAGACTTCTGTGTTGAAGAAAAAGGTGTATATGTAAGAATCAGTGTCTTAAACTTGAGTCGGTGCAGGGAGAGGAAGATTTTATACAGCCATCATTTTGCAGCACACTAGACACCGTTATGGAACAATAGATATATAAAAGTTAGAAACAAATCATTGTATGACAAGGACTGGATATCAAAAAGATTCCCTTCAAATTCTTAAAACTAAATACATAATCTCCCAAAATGGGATAATTCCATCCAGTGAGTATGAAAGACTGAGATTTGGATTTGACTTTAATAAATCTATATTCTGTGATGACACTGAAACCATGGATCATCTGTTTTTTCATTCTGTGTATATGGATACTTTATGGTCTGATATCCATGTTACCTTGACAGCTTCACCCAAAAGACATTATCTAAGAACTAATGAATAATAGCATGATTAATAATAACATGAATAAAAGATGATTCTCGGGTCAGTAGCGTCTTTATGATGGGAATATTTTATATTCACAAATCTAAATATTTAAAAGTAAAACCAGCCTTTTATGCTTTTCATAATGAGTTTATACAAAAAGCTCTTATACAAAAGTCATTAAACTGATGAAAGATAAAAACACAATAAATCTGTTCTTTTTATTATTTTGAATAAAACCTAGCCACAATATTTTAAAAGTACAAATACTCTGTGATTTATCATTTCTGGCTCTTCAGGATCTGAATGTGTTCTTGTTCTCCTGCAGATCTGAAGCCAAAGCCTGAACTCACATCAGATCCTGAAGGAGCTGCACTGACAGGAAACACAGTGACTTTGACCTGTCTCGTGAATCTGGGCACTGGATGGGACTTTTACTGGAACAAACACACACTGACCTCTGAGACAAAGACAGAAACAAACTCCTCCAGAGTGAAGATTGATTCAGTGTCTGATGGAGGACAGTACCGGTGTAGAGCTGGAAGAGGAACACCAGTCTACTACACACATTACAGTGATGCACTGTGGGTAAATGTTACAGGTGAGAGAGAACATATGTGATAAATATACAGATCAAAGACAATATCTGCAGAACTCCTAAAACTTTTAATCCAAAATAAATGAAATAATCTGTGTTTGTACAGAGAGCCCAAAAGCCGTGGTGACGGTACGGCCTGATAAACACGTGTTCAGAGGAGAAACAGTCACTCTCAGATGTGATATAAAGTGGGGAGGAGACACTGAATGGACGTACAGATGGGAAATAGAGGGAACAAACTGGTATAAAGACTCTGCTGGCCGATGTACAAAAGAGTGCAGCAGCAGTGAAACAGATGATCAGAAACACAGAAATGCTGTCAGTTGGTGTTCAACACAAGACTTGATCCTCAGCAGAGTTGAAGACTTTCACAGCGGTATCTACACCTGCAGAGGACAGAATAACACTCAATGCTCTCAGCGCAGTGATGCTGTGACACTGAAGGTTTCAGGTGAGTTTGTGTGTTTGTTGATTGTCATCAGTGTGAACAGCTTCTCTCTCTATAACTGCTCATGTTTTGTTCAGCTGAAGCTCAGGCAGCAGTGCGAGTGTCTCCACAGCCGTGGCTGACTGAAGGAGACTCAGTGACTCTGATCTGTGAGGTTCCAGGCTCCTCTACAGGCTGGACGTTCAGCTGGTTCAGAGATGATGATGATGATGATGGTGATGGTCTGTCAGACAGCAGCAGAGGAGCTGGAGACTCTTACACTCTCAGTCCTGCTGCTCTACAGCACACAGGAGTTTATACGTGCAGAGCAGAGAGAGGACGACCGGTCTTTTACACACACAACAGTAGCACACAGCTGCTGTGGATCACTGGTGAGTGTGTGACTGTGTTTGTGCTGCTGTTCATCTCTATTTGTGTTTCAGTACAGTCTCTGGCACAGGGGGAAAGACTAGTGTGAACCAGATCAGCATCAATATTACTATTAAATACACACTTTAAGGATTACACACATATAGTCTGTCAGTTTTATGAGTGATGTTCTTGTTTTCAGGTAAATGGTCGCGGGTCTCTCTGAAGGTCAGTCCCAGCAGAAGTCAACACTTCTTGTCTCACTCTCTCTCTCTGAGCTGTGAGGATCAGAGGAGCTCTTCTGGATGGACAGTGAGAAGATACACAGACAGAAAAACTGAAGATTGTTCAAAACAAACAGGATCTAGATGTCGAATCGACTCTCTCAGCACATCTGACACTGGAGTTTACTGGTGTCAGTCTGAATCTGGAGAGAAACATCATCCTCTCAACATCACTGTACATAGTGAGTCCTGTTTCCAATCACTACATCTACACATATTCTAATCTATATTCTAAAGTCTTTTAGTGATCTATGGTTGGACTACATGAAAGTAGTGCATAAAACACAGAAAGCAAGGAGTACAATTCAGTTCATAACATTTCTGCCCCTGAACTGTTTTGATATGTTCTTACTATATACAGTAAGCTCTTGTATGTCTTGTGTTGTAGATGGTGAAGTGATTCTGGAGAGTTCTGTTGATCCTCTGGTTGAGGGAGATACTCTGACTCTACGCTGTTTACATCAATCTACAAACTCCTCCATCCTCGGAGCTGATTTCTATAAAGACGGATCACTCGTCCAGAATCAGACGACAGGAGAGATGAACATCACGACTGTCTCAAAGTCACATGAGGGTTTCTACTACTGTAAAACACAGAGAGGAGAGTCACCCAAGAGCTGGATCTCAGTCAGAGGTTTGGGAATAATGACTGATTTCATGTTCCTCTGTAATAGTATTGTAAAAACATCACTCAAAACAGATCTGTGTGTTTTTGTCCTCCTATCTTAGCAGCTTCATCTTCTCTTTTGATCATCGCAGTGGTTGTAGGATTGAGTGTTTGCTTGTTGTTCTTCATTTCTCTGCTGCTGCTCTTGAGATACAAGAAGAAAAAAGGTGTGGAGCAGTTAATTTTTTTGAACACAACAGCAATAATAAAGTATCTAAATATAGCTGTGTTTCCATTATCCTTGAAAATGGGATAATTTGCAAAATTGCACTAGAAACAGATTTTTCACACTCTTTTGATGCTTGATCATTTCAGGCACATCATGCATGGCTCTTAAGTATCTCTCTGTGCAGCTTCTGTAAAGATATAGACCTCCTTTATATAAATATATTCAAAATCCATCAAATCTCGCCAAAATCCATAGCCATGACTTTTGAAAGTTTGTTTTGGTTGCATAGTATTGGTTAATGGAAACACCATCATTTTGCAATACTTTTTGAAGAAATTAATCATTAATCAATATATCACCAAAGATTTTCACAAATATATAATGAAAACGCATGTAATGTAAAAACTGGAAATGAAGTTCTCTTTTTTTTTTTTTCTTTTATAGATCAGCTGCACAACATTAACCAAACATCGGTCCCAAATCCATCTGGAGAATCTCGAGCAGAACACTCTCCTCTACAGTCTGGTCAGCCTCAGTAACTAATAATTTATTATGGAATAGGTTACACACATACAGTGAGATTTTGTACATTTGTCTACTGACAAAGAAATGATCAGTCTACAATTTTAATGGTAGCTTTTTTTTACAGTGAGATACAGAACAACAACAAAACAAATCCTAAAAAATGCATTTAAAAAAAAAAGTTATAAATTGATTTGCATTTTAATGTGTAATAAGTATTTGATCCTGTAAGGGTCCCCCCTTTTCCTGCAGAATGGAATCCAGAGGCCCTGGTCGAAGGTCAATGCGTGTTCGGTCTCGTTAAAAATCACTTATATTTATTAATCTTTTGGTTTTCCAATTATAGTACTGACCTTATACATAATTTTATCTGACTCCAATCTTTCGTGATTTTAGTTATATTTATTAAAATGTAACTGCTGATCCCTCTAGTTGTGATTAAAATTGGATCATTAATTAACTCTAATATTTCCTAGTTTCGACTTATCGTTCGTTAGGAGTCTGGGTCCCTTAGAGACCTTGTTTGGCCAGAACAGACTCACAACACATCTGGGCTAGTCCAGGTCTTAGTCAGAGGCTACCCCGTAGATCACTTACCTTAATGCAGCCATCTCCTCGATAGACTCAAAAAGAGTAATTTTTTATGCGTTCCCTAAGTAATAGCATGCTAAGCCAGTTTGGTGGCCAGAAGTCAAGATCTCAAGACGGCTCCATCCATCGATCGTTGATCTGACTCACCCTAGCAATGAGGAAAACCTCAGAAGTCACTAACCTACTAGAAAAGTTATTTCAGACAATATTATATTTCCATGAATTTGGCATCTCCCATCAATTTACTGTTATCGTTCCCCATTATGCAGGTATGATTCAACGATAAACCACACATTGCATGAAATAGTCCACTATACCAAGCTTCTACAGGCTCTAATAGTCTGCAGGTATAGCCGTTTCACTCAACCAGTTTTCTCAATTTTGAATCATACCACCCCTTTAAATCATATGTAAAAAGTCACTGTATCAAGATAATGTGAAGAAAGATTCAACTCGTGACTTTTCCTATGTTCCCCTTTAATTGATTGATTTCCTTGTAAAATCAATAACATGCATACTAAAATGCACACCATTCACACAAAAGTTTCCTCAGTTGACGACAAAACGTATCTAATGTTTCACTCAGAAATTTTAATCTATCGCGGAACTGACATCTAGCCGGGCATCTAGCGAAACTTATCGCTGTGTAACAAACACTCAATCAGAAAAACAGGCATCTAGCCTTGTCCGGGACTCTTTTGCATGCATTCAAACGACAGTTATATTTACCTAATTAGCGCTGAGATGTCTTCTGAAAAAACGGTCACTGTCAGACAGCGTGGAGAAGTAGATTTTTGCAGACAAAGATTTGCTGACCTCCCACGAATTCACGAGGGTGGATTTTAGACAGGCGTCTATTGCCCGACTGCGCAGAGATATTCTCTCAGGTCCTCTCCGTCCTCCTCTTCTCCGATCTGCCTTGTTGTTGACCGGGCAGAAACACCAAATTAATGTTGGGTCTGGATGCCCCTTTAAGGTTCTTTACCACCCCGAAGACAACTCAATATTTCAAGACTCAATAATAGACACGAGCTTCAGTTGCAAGGGAAGTAAACCGTTTCCAGCTCTCTTCAGTTTGCTTCTCAAACGCAGCCCCTCACACATCTTTATTTATACATACAGAAAGAGAAACACCCATAGAAAGATTACAATAGAGAGCTTTAGTTTCTGTGTGTGCTTGATCCTGATCCGAGCTCAGCAAGGTGGTCTTTATAGGTGAGGCGCCAAACTCTTTACACACACAGAAATTCTTCAACAACATTTATATATTAGACAATAATGTCAATAAAAGTATGAAACAAGAATAGTAGTTCCAACTGCCAATCTCACTCAGTCTAAGAATCCATGCAAAATCTCACGTCATGGAGTTTCAGTGATCACGAGAGAGAAACCAATTTAGAACTTTTTGGAAATTTTTGTGGATTTGTTTTATTGTTATTCTGTCTCTCACTGAAAAAGTAAACCAATTAAAAATGTATAAAAGCAAAATATTAAATCTCGTTTTTTTCCTTGCTGCATACACACACTCATATGCACAACTATCTTTATTGAAACATACTGAGCAAATAACCTTTTTTTTTACTAACCTAAACAAACCCCCACAGAAAACTTTAATTTATTTGTTTTGTACATATTATATATGCGTACAAAATGCGTATGATGTGTCATAACAATGTATGTTAAATAATAATGTGTAATAAATGTGTATAAGTAAACATCTATAAACAAGTTCCTAAACACTATAAACATCCTCTTTTCTTTTTTTCTTCTTTTCCTCTCTTCTCTTTTCTGTCCAGCAGGTTCTGATCACACTTATGATGACATGATTGCGGTGAAAAGAAGAGATAAAGGTTGAGTCCTAAACCTTAAAAACATTCTTCACATGTTTCATATAAAATCAATATTTGGACCCCCAGCTTTCCTTTTTTTTTTAAACTATCAAAGTTTTACCTTTGCTGCTTGTTTTCTGCACAGAAGGTTCAGATCACGTTTATGATGACGTGACTGTAGTGAAGAATGGAGACACAGGTTGAGTCCTAAACACATCATACAATTAATTTTACACTTCATTAAAAATGACAATCATTCAATCATGTTGACTTTTTTTAATTTTTTTTTTATTTAGATGATCCATTTTCAGATGTCACATATTCAGAGGTCACTGTCAAGAAAAAGATGGACAAAGGTTAAAACGAACTATAACTACACCTATATAATACAATCATCAGTTGTATCCTAGAATTAAAGCATAAACTTAAACATAAATGCATTTCTAATTCATGATATAAAAATGTGCATGATGATGATGATGATTATTATAATTATTATTATTACTACCAGATGATGCCATTGCCAAGGAAAATAGCGTGACATATTCAGAAGTTGGACAAAGAGAAAAGAAATGCAAAAGCAAAGGTGAGATGCTGTTTTTTCTGACGTACAGTATTTCCAGAGTGCTCCATATAATCTCATTTATCTTCTGTTTTGTAGATATCGATATCGGAGAGCCCAGCGATTTGACTTATGCTCAGATCAATACACGGGGCAAAAAGAAAACCAAAGGTAAACTGCATATAAACACAATTTAAAAAGAAAGAAAACGGAGCAGACAGGGGCCAGTTCATGCAACTTAATTTCAGAAATGTAACAAAAAAACCACAACACAACAAACACGTCTGTATGTTTTTTAGCGAAATGACTGAGCATTTAAGAGATTAAGAGGTGACAAAACAGGCCTAGACAGACTGTCAGATAACCAAAGTGTTGTTTTTCACGACAGAGGCTGGACTTGCTGATATTATGATAGAGATGAAATCTAATCAGAAACCCAGAGGTAAATGAAGAGATGATCTGAAATGTTGGCATGAGCATGTTACAGACCATGTAAAAAAAAAAATATTTTAACAAAGCATGCTTCAAAAGAAATCTACATAAAATATTCTGATCTCTTTAGTCATATATTATCAGTTATTATATGTAAATTATGTTCATGCATTGTATCTCTCTCAGGAAAGAGCGGTGAGTCTGGAGACACTGTGTACTCAGAACTGAAGAACAACACGGTCGGAGGTGAGAGAAACATCACTAGTACAGGAGAAACACTGCTCTTGAATATTACCCATCATGCACTGTTTCTGCTATAGATGAGAATGATTTACGAGTCATGTGATTTAGACCTTTATTTTATTGTTATTGATTATTTGTGTCGTTCAGGTGCTGATGCTGTTGATGCAACTTACGCTCAACCTATTAGGAGGAAGAATAAAACCCGTAAGAATTCAAGTTCAGTTCTACAAAAATGTAACACTTTGCACCTGTTCGTGTAGTTCGTGGCACGTAATGCATTTAAGTGATTCAGCACATTTATTTGTGATGATCAGAGGTTCCTCTTCATCTTTAAACTGTAAATCATCACCAGAACGAGCTCATAATTCTGCGTCTTCTTTTATCTGTTTAAAGGTGTCTGAAGACGGCCGACGAATAAAAGATTCTCAGCAGACACAGTAACGCTGGCTTTGCTTAAAGTAACTGCTTGTGCGTGTGCTTGATTTAGAGATGCTCGTGCAGTTTTCTGTACACGTATTATGAAAGCAAAACAAATGTATAGCACATTTTCCAGTGCTCAAGTATGTTTAACAAAACTCTAAATAAAAGTGCACTAGAAAGTATTACATTATTCTGTTGGTGCTGTGCCACAATTACGTGAATAAATAGTATATTGGGCACTTAGGTGATGAAGTTAAATACAATATTCCTCTGTTTTATTAAATAATGCTAGTTTTTGCCAAGTGTTTTTTTTTTTACTTTAGATGAGTTCACAAAAACAGATGGCCAGCAACTACTAAATGTTTTATATCTAGCAGACTTATTCATGAATTACAGCAAGAACGTGTGTTAATAAAGCATGTATTAACATACTGAGCAACTATTATCATCTGTGTAAATAATAGGATTTAATAACGTACATTTAAATCATTTATTAATCCTTTACTTTCTATGTGATCTCATTAAAGACTGATAACCTCTAAATAACTTTTTTTGTAAATAACATAACTTAGACATGATAATTTGATAATTAATAAAGTATGAAAATACAATTATTATCTCTTTCTCTCTCTTTCTCTGTGTATATATATATATATATATATATATATATATATATTATATATATATATATGTATATATATATGTATATGTGTGTGTATATATATATATTTATGTTATAAAGTGTAATTGAATTTTCTTAAATACATATTTTCATACATTTCATATACGATGGACTTAATTAAGTGTAATAAGATTTATATTAATAAAAACACAAAATTATGCGCAATTCACACCAAGAAAGTCACCATAATTCCCAAAGACATTCAGCTCGTGTGTCAGATGGAAATGTATTTTTAGTCGCATGCATAAAAAATTAAGTATACAAAATGTTTAAAATGTATTGCATTTATATTCTTAATGTTTCAAATGTTTAGAACTGTTTGCAGATATGTGGTTGATTTATTCTGCGATATAAGAGTTTTTGTAAGATTTGTGTTCAATTTCAAGTGTTAAATATGCAGAATGTGTATACATTTTTTTAATAAACTTTACTTACATTTTACAAAACAGTTTTGCGTGTCCCATTGATTTATGAAGGTCCTGCAGTGAGGTCTCTTTGCAAATAAGTCACATAAGAAGTAGGGTGCTATTGTGTCTGTATCGTGGATGGTCTGGAGACCGTGAAAGGTTTAGGGTGTCATTTTGAGACGGGTCACATGACCTCGTGTTGTGATGTCACATCATTAGACAGAGCTCATCAACCTAAAGCAGCAGTACACGCATCACATTCAATTTTGCAATTGTTAAATTTAATAATAATTGAAAAATTAAATTATTGTTACTTTATGGAACATAAATCCAATGTGGTTTGTACCTGCGAAGTTAGAAGAAAAAAAAAGAAAAGATTAATTAAAAATAATTTTAGGGCATTATCCGTTATCCATTAGTATCCACTAAACTTTAATATCAATTTTTGTTTTTGTATTAATATTTTTACAGACAAGAATTTTACAAGAATTTGTAGTATTACTAGCTATTAAAAACTAAATTTTAATTACTCAAAATGGTATAAGTGTTCTATAATTCAAAGTATTTAAAGATGCAGTTATTTCTATTTTAATATGATGTATATTATTTCACAAGAAACATCTAAAATAATGCAATGATATCATCGTGCAATGACAGGTCATTTAGCAACTTTTAGCAACAAATCAACCTTTATTTAGCAGCTTTCTCAATAAATTCGCTGCTTATTAATAGTTAGTAAGGCAGTTGTTACATTTCGGGATTGGGTAGGATTAGGGATCTAGAATAAGGTCATGTTGAAGAAGGTATTAATAGACATTACCACTAATAAGTGGCTAATATTCTAGTAATATGCATGCTAATAAACAACTAATAGGTGTAACTGTAAAAAAAAAAAGTTTTACTACAATTAAAAATATAAAAGAAAGGAGGATAATTAGGAAATATAGGAATAAAGAGGAAAATGTAAGACAAAATAGAGATGAAAAAAAAACTAAAATCACCAAGTAATTTCTTTATTTTACCAGGTAAAAAAAAAAAGAATAAAATCTCTTTTACAAGAATGACCTGACCTAGAGCCTGAAGACCAAGCCATCTTTAATGTATCTAAACGTTAAGTAGAGAGGATAAGAAAAAGATTTGAAGAACTGGAGAAGTTCGTGCCAGGCCCAGGTCAAGCAGACCCCGAGAGGACCGTTTGACTTGTGGAGGGTTTCAGAAGTAGTTTTGGTCACACAAGACACCTGTCTGGTCTTCTTCTCAGCTCGCCGCTGGTTCCCGTGTGCTTTCTGGCTGCAAGATGTGTTACTGAACGCAGAGCTGAATGGAGACCACCGAAAAACACAGGAGTTAACTGGAACCGGAGAAGAACACGAGGTAAGTTTCAAGGTAGGTATAAATGGCTTAACTCAATAGAGTGTTAGCATGAGTCCACTTCGTCAGGAACGAGACCGGACACTGTGTGATTAAATGCAGATGCTTGATTGGGTGATGATTACGCGTGGGAGTGGCTGAACAGAATTCTTGTGATTGTGAGCGTTGTGGTTGGCTGGTGGGGAAGCTTGGCTGTGGTTGGTCGGCGAGACAGCCTGGCTGATCTGTACTAGCTCATCGTTGAAGACGCATTGATATTTGTGCATTGCCAACTTTAGAAGCTGCTTGTAGCGAGAACATGACAGAAGTGTTAAGAGGCTAATAAAAGAGATGAGCTGATGGCTGTGGTTTGACTTCTGCTCTGCGAGTTTAAGAGTGCGGAACATATTCTTCATCTTTAGATTCATGAACCTCAAAACACTACAACAAGCGCAAAAGTTTCAACGTGTGCGTGCCGTTTTCATTTCCCACTTAGAATACCTGTCTAATGTCAAATTTAGCAGTCTTTTAAGAGCTGGATAAAGAGTCCTGCTGAAAAATCCCCCGAATGTCTCGTCGTTCACTTCTCACACCACTTCTCACTTTTAAAAATATCCTCTGTCGTAATTACTGCTTTTAGAGATTAAGTAACTGTTTTAAATGTTGATGTGGTGAATCATTACTCCGTGGAATCATTTAAAATCATTAGACTGCATGCGTCACTTGTGAGTAACAGTGTATGCAATTCACTTCATTTCAATCGTTGCGTTCATATTTTGTCACTGATCGTGGGACCATACCAAAACAGGAGTCATGCTTAATCTTTTTGTTTTCTTTCTTTATATATTTATTTAGCAGCAGTCACACTGGGAAGTCTTTATGTACGAAATAAGGTGATGTATGCGATAACACTTCCATGAGTGGTTGCAGATTTTAATCTGATTGTTTTTTAATAAATTAAAACATTTAATAACAGGTACATTGTGTAAAAGCAGTAGGCCTACGTAGGATTAACCTCATAGGGCTTTTCTTCATGTTCACTCTTCTCTCCGTGTGAGACTACGGCAGGATTAGAGCGATTACCAAACATTAAAATAGCTTTTAAACCATACTTTTAAAGGATAAGAACAGTTTAAAAAACTTGCATGCACTGAACAAGTAGTTAAATATCTCAGAATGGAACTCTTTTATGTCAATTTCTTCATGTGTTTGTGTGTAGAGTGTCGTCTCCTCCCTCATCTCTCAAACACAGGAAGTGTCTGATTTAGCGTTCACTTCGCTGTTAAACACTCTATTAATGTGTCAGTATGGGGTCCAGTGCACTGCCTCTCATACTCTGTGAGTATTCTCATGTTTTATTATTTAGTGTTTCAGTATTCAGCTGAAGATAAAGAATGCTTGTGCTGTGTTTAGGACGGTCTCAGTGCTTGTCGTATATTTTAACATTGAGATTCAATGTGGTGATGTTACGTGTGGATCAGAGGCTCCGTGGACAAGTGCTTTTGCTTGGTTTTGTTGTAATACTCGTCTTTTCTGTTTTCTGGTAGTTTGATGGTTAAATGCATTTGTGTTAATGAGAGTTTGGTGTTGTATAATACATTAATTGTAGTGGCCCAAATATCAATGCCTGCATTCCATTGCATTGAAAACAGTACATCAAATAAGTGGTGTCTGTCACAAAAAAGATTCAGTGTTTATATATACATTTATTTATATTTATTCACTCATTTACTTTTGTTATTATTATTATTATTATTTTGAACTGGTTTATCTCAGTGTCATTTTTAGTGGGTGTGTGAAGTCAGCTATTGTTTAGTGCATTAACATGCGAACATGATTATATACTGTATTTTATATGCATACTGAGACCACATCACTTTGGGTCACTCACAGATTTCTGGTACATTTGAACTAAACTGGGTTTAGTTAATTTAAAATATACTTTGTGTGAAAATACCTTATAGTGTTCGCATTCTTTTTAAAGCTGCTATGATTTCACAATTAAGTCGATGGTGGCGACAGCCAACAGGAAGTGAGACATTTTGTCCTAATGTGGTTTGAAGTCTGTAATTTGTTTTGTTCCAATGACGAACCAATGGTGTAAAAAACGTATACCGTGCACTATTTTGTGTGTGTGTGTGTGTGTGTGTGTGTGTGTGTGTGTGTGTGGTAACGATAAATGATGAAAAATCTCTGCCATCAGTTCTCATGGAAAAAAAGAAAAGTTGAAGCTCTAGTGATTAGTTTAGTGATTGTTAAATGAATTAAATGATTTATATTTGTTTCTTTTTCTGCTTTTAGTGCTGATGTCTTTTGTCCACTCTGGACTCACTCAAGGTACTGTGCTACACTGAAATAAATTCAATATATTAAACAAATGTCAATTGTGTTGTAGGCTAGTTTATTTTTGTACATGGATCACATAGTCTTGGTTGTAATGAGGATTTTTATGTTTTACAGGGATTTGTAGTATGATTTTTATGCTGTGCAAACCTTATATTAAAAAATATTCAAAAAGTATTATTTATAATTTACAGTGAAAAAAAAACATAAATTGACTTCCCCAGAATGCACGTTTTGTTTGAATTTGATTTCTTGTTTTGTTTCTTTTTAGTTTTCCGTATCAGTTATGTTTATTAAGGTTATACGTTACATCTAATGTTGTCAAACTGATATTTATTACATATTTCAGTTTGAGTCTCACCTTCATGTTTAATGTTTGTGTGAATGACACATTCTATGTATGTTCATATTTAAAAGCCGCTTGTGATGGTTTTTACACTGCGCAAACTGTTTTATATTTCCTAAACCTACCCTTACAGTAAACTTTCTGCATTTATACTTTCTCAGAAAAATAATTCTCTATGATTTATAAGCTTTTGTAACTATGGGAACAAGTATGCAAGTATAAGCCAAACCATGTAAATCTAAACGAGCCATCTAGTGGCTGTATTTAAATTTTTATGTTTTAGCAGCAATATAATTCATGTCATCACGAATAAAAGTAAGAATTTACATAAAAAGTAATTTGATATAAAACTAAATAATAATAATAAAATAATAAATAATAATTAATAAAATAAATAAATTGACAAAACAAATACATAAATATAAACATTTCATTGCATTTCAGCTCGTATCATAACATGCCAAATTTGATTCATAATTGTATCACTAGCAACTACATGAAGTGAGATATCTGTCTGTTTAGTGATATTCTAGAGTCTGTTTTCTTCTGTTCACAGATTTACCCAGATCTTCACTGACTGTGGCTCCCGACAGTCCTGTATTCCCTGGAGAGACAGTCACCCTGAAGTGTGAGATTGCACACTTGTAGCACAGTTATCATTCAACAAATGCACAGCCAAACAGATGAGTTTTTAGCCTGGATTCAAAAGTGGCTACATTTTTAGCACATCTAATCTTTTCTGGAAACTGGTTCCAACTGCGGGAAGCATAATGGCTACAAGCAGACTCCTCCTGTTTTGTGTGAACCATTGGTATTTCTGACTTGATTCTAATGATCTGAGTGCTCTGTTAGGTTTATATTCAGTGAGCTGATCTGCAATATATTTAGGCCTTATGCTATTGAGTGAGTTATAAATGAATAAAAGTACTTAAAATCTATCCTAAATGTAACTGGAAGCCAGTTTAAGGACCTGAGGACTGGTGTGATATGCTCAGATTTTTTGGTTCTAGCCAGAATTCTGGCAGTATCTGGATGAGCTGCAGCTGTCTTATGGTCTTCTTAGGAGGCCCATGAGGATGCCGCTAAACCATCATGCTGGTGATAAAGACATGAACAAGCTTCTCCAAGTCTTGACTAGAGACAAGACATTAAAAAAAATCTTGCAATGTCTTTGAGAGGATAGTATGCTAATTTAGTTACTGCTTTGACATGGCTACTGAAACTGAGGTCTGTCTCCAGAATCACACCAAGAATCTTGGCTTGATTTTTAGTTGTTTGATTCTTAGAGTCAAAGTATATATTGACCTTCAGAACTTCATCTTTGTTTTCAAATGCAATGATTTCCGTTTTTTCCTTGTCTAACTGAAGAAAAGTAACACTTTACATTAAGGGTTCCAGAATAATCAAGTGAAGTGAAGTCTGCTTTATTGTGAATTCTTCCACACGTACAGCACACGCATACATAGAATTGTAATTGTGTTACTCTCAGACCCTATGTTGCAAGAATGGGAGGGAGTTCAGCTTCCTGACAGCCTGATGTATGAAGCTGTCCTTCAGTCTACTGGTCCTAGCCTGGAGACTCCGCAGTCTCCCTGATGGCGGTAGTCTAAAGAAGTGGTGTGTACGGTGGGTAGAATCACCTGCAATGTGTGACGGTCTTGCCTGGGCGGCCTCTGCAATGCTTTGTGAACTCTGCACAATGGAGACAGTGTGTATAAATAGGGTTTCGCACGTTCGTTGAGAATAAACCATTCCACAGCAATGCTTCGTTAACTCTGCTCTGTTTATTTGAAAACAGCTCTTTCAATTCTGTTTCTTGAATTCTTTTTAACTTTGTGATCGTATAGTGTTTGTTTTAGATGTTAACAATTTCTTTATACGTGACACATTTTCAATTACTTATAAAGCACATGAGTAGAGATCCTAAATATAATACAGAGCAATACAATTAAACCGTATTATAAGTGAAACATCCCCACCTAGCGGAGAATTTGAGCAACACATTTTGAATCAAATAATTTAACAACTTTTAACAACATATTCAACAACATACCTGCACAATGGAGACAGTGTGTGTAAAAATAGGGTTTCGCACGTTCGTTGAGAATAAACCATTCTACATAAAACACAACACACAAACAGATTACAATCGGCCTCGTAATATAATCTCGTTATAACTCGACATCAAGCAACACACTCGACGCCAAACATAACTCAACAGAGTCTCAACATGTTCATTGAGAGATAACGTCACTATAAAGCAAATATTTGTGTGATTTGAACACTTATTAATGGTAATTCTCAGACCGCGACACACGTGCAACTTACCCACAGCAATAGCCGTTAACTCTGCTGTGGGCGGTCCCTACTCCACACGCTAAATTACATCCTGCACCGGGTAGATGGCGCTGTCCCCATTTATGCAGTAATTTTACATTTGCACTCCGTTACATGCACCCCCCTAAAATTATGCTAAACTGGGGAAGCGCCTATACAGTTAGAGAGCTTAACACCACAAGAACCAGAGAAAGGTAACAAAAGCAAGACAAAAAAATAGTTGTGAGAATGTCCTTGAAACACTTCAGTGTGAATGTCAATTACAAAATTCCTCCATAGGAAGTGTGCAAGTATGGACTGGTACCAAAATCCATGCAAAACACAGACTGAAGAGATGCCCTAAACACCTCTCTTTATATACACTATTCAAGGATTGAGAAGTCAACTTCTTAAGAAAGATCTCAGCTCAAAAATTACAATTCAACTTGTAACCATGAAAATTACCCATGAAAAGGTTTTTCACCACATCAAAAGAGAAATTACTGAAGGTGATGAATCATGCACAAACTGATTATTCATCTCACAGATCAATCTTTGTGGAGGTTTAATGGTCCTACCAGCTCTAGTTCTAATTGCGTCTGTGGGAATGAGTTCTGGTTGAGTACAAATTACAGGGTCAACTGTATCCAGAACAGGGTTATTGTCTACTTGTGAAGGTGGAAAAACTGGCATAGTCGAAGAGTGCTGTGAGGAACTCTGGCCTAACTCTTCATCAGGGACTAGTTTGTCATTCAACACATGTTGAAGGTCACTTCCTGTTCAGTGGATACTGAGCTGTTACAGGTATCAGAGTCTGCTTTCGAATTGGAATTCTGAACATCCAAAGAACACTGAACTCCGGACAAGGCACTTGAGTTACTGTCATTTTCGGGGCAGTTGGGCTGATCAGACTGCATAACCCAGTGAGCCGTTCTTGTATCATTGTCAGGATGATCAGGCAAGTCTGAGGTCAAATCAGTTGAATGAGATGGTAAATCAACTTCATCGTTGTACAGAAAGTTAACAGGTAGTAAAAGGTTCCTGTGCACAATCTTTTCTCTGTCCGTTTCTGTGTCTTTTATCCGATAGACATTTATTGGTGATCTCACAGACATCACTTCGTAGAGGTTTGACTCCCACTTATCTGCGATTTTTCTTTTCCACGCTCTCCACGATTCGCCAAAAGGACTCTGTCACCGACAGTCAAAGGTGATCCTTTTACTTTCCGATTGTAGATTCTTGCATGACGAGCTTGCTCAGTAGAACTGTGCTTCTGTGCAATTTTTGCAGCTTCGCGAGGTCACATTTAAGCTTGGATACGAAATCTGAATACTTCACAACAGTATCATCTCTGAGAACATGCTGGAACATCACATCGATGGGAAGGCGTGGGACTCTCCCGAACATTAAATAGAAAGGCGCAAAGCCTGTGGTCTCGTGAACGGTGCAGTTATAACAGAAAGTCAGCATCTGCAAAGACTGTGGCCACTTGGCTTTGGACTGAAGAGGTAAGGATCTTATCATGTTCCCTAAGGTTCTGTTAGGCGTTCCGTGATTCCGTTCCCCATTGGGTGGTAGGGGTGGTGTGTGATTTCTTAACACCTGCCATATCCAGCAACTCCTTCATCAATTTGCTCTCAAAGCTCGGGCCTTGATCCGAATGCACACGCATCGGGAATCCGTAAACACAGAAGAGACCGTTCCATAATCGATGAGCAACCTGCTTTGCGGACTGGTTCTTACAGGGAAAAGCGTAGGCCATTTTGGTGAAATGGTCTGTTGCTACAAGAACATCCACGCTCCTGTTATCACCCTGCTCCGCTGTCCAGAAATCGATGCAGATGAGTTCCATCGGCTCAGAGGTGTGAATGTTCTCAAGAGGTGCACGATCTCTTGGTTCAGGGTCTTGCCTACGAGACACCGCATACAGTTTTTCACATAATTTGCTATGTCGCGTTGCATGCCTGTCCAGAAAAACCTTTGTCTGGCCAACGAGAGTGTCCTGGAGCGACCTTGATGACCAGCCGCATCATGCAGACCATGAAGCACTTGTTGTTTCAGAGTATCTGGAACGACGAATTGATACAGCTTTTTGTTCATATGATTGTCTCTTTTAACTCTGAAAAGCATGCCATCTCTGATGTTAAGTTTATTCCAATGCCTAAGAAGCCTTATGACAGGACGAGGCTCATTAGCACGTTCATGTTTGTCAGGCGTCTGTGTCGTTGAACATAAAAGAGAGCTCTGCTCACAGTGTCATCCTGTTCTTGTGCAGCTGACAGAGTGCTTGCAGTGAGTGCCGTAGTCTGGTCCATATTGAAGAAGTGTGGAATGGATTCCACGCCCATCATCTGTCCTACACCGCCAGAACAATGTGCGCCCAATACTGCAGCTACATCCTGCGAACTCAAAGCACCTGGGGACGTTAGACATTGGCCACTAACTCCAGCTGTATCAGAGGGGTCATCAGCAGAACTTAATGCTTGACAGTTTGTGGTAAGACGGAAAGAATCTTGGACGACTTGATCTACAACTCCATTAACCTGATTGAGCAAAGAGTGGTAAGGTTCTGTGACAAGTCGATGACTTACACTTGACTGGACGAAAGGTTCCCTGCTCAGGCGTCAGCGACAATGTTCTTAGAGCCAGGTACGTATTTTAGGTCAAAGCTGAAAGAGGCTAATTTAGCAACCCAGCGTTGCTCACATGCATCAAGGCGTGGCTTGGTGAGTATGTAAGTGAGGGGATTATTGTCCGTCCAAGCTGTAAAATGACGGCCCTTCAACCAATAATGGAACTTGTCGCATATCGCCCACTTGAGCGCAAGGAATTCTAGCCTGTGAGCCGGGTAATTCATCTGGGAACGAGACAACGTCTTGCTAGCAAATGCCACGGGCCTAGCTATAGTGCCACCCTCAGGAATCTGAGAAACAACAGCTCCCAAGCCGTCAAACGAGGCATCTATAGATAATATGAATTCACGGTTAAAGTCAGGGTGTGCTAGCGTTACGCTTGTGAGAAGATCCTCTTTCAAGGTGTCAAATGAATCCTGGCATTTGTCAGTCCAGTCTGTAGGTGCGAGCTTGGTGCACATAGCTTTTGAGCTAAGCTTCCTTCTCCTTCCTCTAGAGCCTCTCGTGTCAGTCTTTGAGATGAGATCGAATAAAGGCTTGGCTTTGGCAGAACATCGCTCTATAAAATGTTGGTAGTATAATACCATGCCTAAGAAAGATCTAATCTTCTTGTGGCACGGAGTAGCTCCATCAGAATCCATCAAGTCAACTGCTTTAACATCTGTGATGGCCTTTATTTTCCCAGGGTCTGTTTTGACGCCATCTTCACAAATGACATGGCCAAGAAACTTAACAGATTTTCTCAAGAAATGGCACTTTTTAGGAGAGAGCTTGAGATTATGGGCTTTGAGTCTTGAAAACACCATCTCCAGCCTTTCAAGAGCAACCTGCTCGTTGGGGGCAAAGACCATGAGATCATCGAGATAACAAAGTAAGCTTGTGAAGTTCTTATCACCAAAGATTGACATCATCATGCGCATGAATGTAGCTGGACTGTTGCAAAGGCCTTGGGGCATCCTGTTATATTCATGCAGCCCAAATGGTGAAGAGAAAGCAGTATATTTCCTATCGTCCTCATGCAAAGGAACATTATAGAAGCCTGAGGTAAGGTCCATAGTCGAGAAGTAAGCGTTTCCTCCAAGAGCAGCTAAAGCGTCTGACTGGTGTGGCAGAGGATGGGCATCTTTTACAGTCCTGGCGTTCAGCCATCGAAAGTCAGTACAAATCCTCAAATCACCGTTCTTTTTCCACACCAGGACGAGGGGGGAGGCGTACTCACTGTTTGATTTTCTGATTATTCCTTTCTCTTCCATTTCATCCAGCGCTACTCTCAGCTTTTCATAATGTCCAGGCGGTACACGACGGTAGGGGAGGCGAAAGGGTCTGTCGTCGATTAGGCGGATCCGATGTACAAAATCTTTGGCTTCGCCACAGTCCATTTTGTTCCTCGAAAATATGGACTCATATTTCTTCACAAGATGGAGTAATTTCATCTTCCATGTTGAAGGCACTTCACAAGCTGTTAGATCCAAGTCGTTCAATCCCAAATCATTCAAGGTCTGTACCATCTCATCTTCAGATTCCTGGGAGCCATCATCATGTTGAAAGTGTTGAACTTGAGACTTAATATAGTCACTCTCTGGGAGATCTTCAACAGCGATGCAAGGAGAAACATCCGCAATCTTTGCATTTCTTCTCAATGTCAACACACTGTTTGTGGGATTTATAACTTTCACAGGTATCCAGCCGTCACCCCATAAAGGTGTAATGACTCGACCCACCATGATCTGCTTAGGGCCACATTTGGATTGGGTAGGCTCCACCAATACTGTACTACCCACAGACATCACAGAGTTGACGGGAAGCTTGCCCCATACAAGGTGTTCAGTTTGGGGTTGAAGCGTGACACAGTGCTTGAGTTTAACAGTACCAACTTTCTCAGGTACGTGATCACCTCTCCATCGCTGTGTATTGGACAGCAAGGAAATGAACTCTAAACACTCCTTTTGTCCATCACCGCTTGGTAGTGAAATCAATTTCCAGTAGTCATCCGTATTTTTCAGAATAGTCAGCAGGCTCTTGATGGCGTTGCTGCCCAAGATCATCTCATCAGTCTGGCCTGGAACAATCAGCACAGGTACTATCATTTTACATCCGTAGACACAGATGGACAAATCATACATTGCCGTTGGCGTGACACGATGACCACCACATCCAATAATCACAACATCATCGGCAAAACTCTTTGACAATGTAGAAGCACTTGCTAGCAGCTTAGCTTCAGCTGCCTCACTGAGAGTGCACGCCATTGAGCCACTGTCGAGTAATGCAGTGAAAGACGGACCATTTTCCACAGATACAGCAGTGTAGAATAACGAATCGGCTCTAGGAACTCGTTGTATCCCTTGAAATACAGCTGTTTTCTCAGGTGAGACACTGGATTTGTTCTTCTCAAAAATAGACTCATAATCTTGTGTGGCAAACATTGGAGGATTATCAGTTTGGTCTGCACTAACCTCCTTACGCACAGACCTGTCAGTTTTCCTGATGAGGCTGAGGTGACCGTCTCCACCTAGGGCAGGACCGTCTGGAATGACCTGGTGACTGACACTGAAAGCATAGCCGATGCTCACGACAATGAGTTAAGGCAGAGTGGGAAAGCGTCGTCGCAGATAGAACATGGCAAGGCATCAAAACCTTCAATCCTAGGAAGTCTGCTGTAAGGCTGCTGTTTAGGACGGGACTGAGTTCTGTTAGTATTGGTTAGCAGGACCTTTTCAAGCATGTCGATGACCTTTTCAAGAGCAGATAAATCTGGACTTTTCTGTTGTTCGCACATTGAAGGAGCAGGCGCTGGAACTGAATTAACATCAATCTTGTTAACCGAAACTCTTTCACTGTGGCTGCGATGCACTGTACTGGTGGCTTTGAGCGATAAGTCAGATTGATAGTCATTAAGGACGGCCTGAACTTCATGGGCAGACCACTTGTCAATCGGCTTGGATCTGAAGGTCAAGGCTAAGTCTTTACTTGGGCAGTGTCTGATAAACATGTGAACTATTTCCACATGGGGCTTGTCAAGTGTTTTACCTTGCTCTCGCAGGCATTCAGAGGCAACATCCGCTGCTTTGTTGAGTCTCAACCAGTAGTCGTATGGGTTTTCATCCTCTTCAGGTAAGGTAGTATAAAAGTCGGCAAGAGGAACTGAGAGTAATGATTAGAGCTGAAATGTTTGCGAAGCAGGCTGTAAACGGAATTTGGGCAGACAGCAATTGCAGAATCACAATTTCTGATCCAGAACTTGACTACATCTTTTGCTTTACCACGAAGGTGTACTAGGATTTCTTCCACATGTTCATCAGCACTCATACTGCTCTTTTTAACAAATGTCTTCATGAGATCCTCCCACTCCTCAATTACAATCGAGTCAGAGCTATCCCCTCTGAAGGAAGGCGGCTCCTTGACTTTCCTGTGCTGAATCACTTGGTTTTGAGACACATTTAACATGCTTGAAGGTTGAGTAGTCCTATCATCAGTGTGCTGTTTACTTGGTGTGTCAGTGTCTAAGCTATAAGGACTGAGATGAGACATAATGTTGTCTGCTAATTGTTGGCCAATCTGATGAACAATTGAAGTCATCTGCCCTAACATGTCATGCACGCTATCACTGTTAGGTGTTGAAGCGCAGGCTGCTCTGTGATTGACATCTGACTGTGTGTCATCATACTCTCTGCCAGGCCTACAACTATCGTTAGCACTGGGACTGTTCATTGAAAAGGGAATTGGAAACCCTAAAACCCCTCTACCTCTGCCTACTGGACCAGGAGTACATTGGTCAGGTAAAACCGTTTACTATTACTCATCATAGGCAGCAAAGTTTCAAAAAAAAAAAAAAAAAAAGAGTACATACACATGCAAAAATTAATTCAATATAGATGAGCAGAGCAAGAAGCCGAAAAAGGATAAAGCGAGTGAGTCCCTTGATTTCGAAAGGCTGTGGACTGATGATGAACTGTTCCAACGATGATGAATGCTTAAAGTCCGTAAGAGTCAACACGGTGATCACGCTCAGCTTGCTTGAAGACACGACCCACGGCAACACAGCGGCATCACAACTTCACGGCACCAATGTGACGGTCTTGCCTGGGCGGCCTCTGCAATGCTTTGTGAACTCTGCACAATGGAGACAGTGTGTATAAATAGGGTTTCGTGACGTTCGTTGAGAATAAACCATTCCACAGCAATGCTTCGTTAACTCTGCTCTGTTTATTTGAAAACAGCTCTTTCAATTCTGTTTCTTGAATTCTTTTTAACTTTGTGATCGTATAGTGTTTGTTTTAGATGTTAACAATTTCTTTATACGTGACACATTTTCAATTACTTATAAAGCACATGAGTAGAGATCCTAAATATAATACAGAGCAATACAATTAAACCGTATTATAAGTGAAACATCCCCACCTAGCGGAGAATTTGAGCAACACATTTTGAATCAAATAATTTAACAACTTTTAACAACATATTCAACAACATACCTGCACAATGGAGACAGTGTGTATAAATATAGGTTTCGCACGTTCGTTGAGAATAAACCATTCTACATAAAACACAACACACAAACAGATTACAATCGGCCTCGTAATATAATCTCGTTATAACTCGACATCAAGCAACACACTCGACGCCAAACATAACTTAACAGAGTCTCAACATGTTCATTGAGAGATAACGTCACTATAAAGCAAATATTTGTGTGATTTGAACACTTATTAATGGTAATTCTCAGACCGCGACACACGTGCAACTTACCCACAGCAATGCTTCGTTAACTCTGCTGTGGGCGGTCCCTACTCCACACGCTAAATTACATCCTGCACCAGGTAGATGGCGCTGTCCCCATTTATGCAGTAATTTTACATTTGCACTCCGTTACATGCACCCCCCTAAAATTATGCTAAACTGGGGAAGCGCCTATACAGTTAGAGAGCTTAACACCACAAGAACCAGAGAAAGGTAACAAAAGCAAGACAAAAAAATAGTTGTGAGAATGTCCTTGAAACACTTCAGTGTGAATGTCAATTACAAAATTCCTCCATAGGAAGTGTGCAAGTATGGACTGGTACCAAAATCCATGCAAAACACAGACTGAAGAGATGCCCTAAACACCTCTCTTTATATACACTATTCAAGGATTGAGAAGTCAACTTCTTAAGAAAGATCTCAGCTCAAAAATTACAATTCAACTTGTAACCATGAAAATTACCCATGAAAAGGTTTTTCACCACATCAAAAGAGAAATTACTGAAGGTGATGAATCATGCACAAACTGATTATTCATCTCACAGATCAATCTTTGTGGAGGTTTAATGGTCCTACCAGCTCTAGTTCTAATTGCGTCTGTGGGAATGAGTTCTGGTTGAGTACAAATTACAGGGTCAACTGTATCCAGAACAGGGTTATTGTCTACTTGTGAAGGTGGAAAAACTGGCATAGTCGAAGAGTGCTGTGAGGAACTCTGGCCTAACTCTTCATCAGGGACTAGTTTGTCATTCAACACATGTTGAAGGTCACTTCCTGTTCAGTGGATACTGAGCTGTTACAGGTATCAGAGTCTGCTTTCGAATTGGAATTCTGAACATCCAAAGAACACTGAACTCCGGACAAGGCACTTGAGTTACTGTCATTTTCGGGGCAGTTGGGCTGATCAGACTGCATAACCCAGTGAGCCGTTCTTGTATCATTGTCAGGATGATCAGGCAAGTCTGAGGTCAAATCAGTTGAATGAGATGGTAAATCAACTTCATCGTTGTACAGAAAGTTAACAGGTAGTAAAAGGTTCCTGTGCACAATCTTTTCTCTGTCCGTTTCTGTGTCTTTTATCCGATAGACATTTATTGGTGATCTCACAGACATCACTTGTAGAGGTTTGACTCCCACTTATCTGCGATTTTTCTTTTCCACGCTCTCCACGATTCGCCAAAAGGACTCTGTCACCGACAGTCAAAGGTGATCCTTTTACTTTCCGATTGTAGATTCTTGCATGACGAGCTTGCTCAGTAGAACTGTGCTTCTGTGCAATTTTGCAGCTTCGCCGAGGTCACATTTAAGCTTGGATACGAAATCTGAATACTTCACAACAGTATCATCTCTGAGAACATGCTGGAACATCACATCGATGGGAAGACGTGGGACTCTCCCGAACATTAAATAGAAAGGCGCAAAGCCTGTGGTCTCGTGAACGGTGCAGTTATAACAGAAAGTCAGCATCTGCAAAGACTGTGGCCACTTGGCTTTGGACTGAAGAGGTAAGGATCTTATCATGTTCCCTAAGGTTCTGTTGAAGCGTTCCGTGATTCCGTTCCCCATTGGGTGGTAGGGGGTGGTGTGTGATTTCTTAACACCTGCCATATCCAGCAACTCCTTCATCAATTTGCTCTCAAAGCTCGGGCCTTGATCCGAATGCACACGCATCGGGAATCCGTAAACACAGAAGAGACCGTTCCATAATCGATGAGCAACCTGCTTTGCGGACTGGTTCTTACAGGGAAAAGCGTAGGCCATTTTGGTGAAATGGTCTGTTGCTACAAGAACATCCACGCTCCTGTTATCACCCTGCTCCGCTGTCCAGAAATCGATGCAGATGAGTTCCATCGGCTCAGAGGTGTAAATGTTCTCAAGAGGTGCACGATCTCTTGGTTCAGGGTCTTGCCTACGAGACACCGCATACAGTTTTTCACATAATTTGCTATGTCGCGTTGCATGCCTGTCCAGAAAAACCTTTGTCTGGCCAACGAGAGTGTCCTGGAGCGACCTTGATGACCAGCCGCATCATGCAGACCATGAAGCACTTGTTGTTTCAGAGTATCTGGAACGCACGAATTGATACAGCTTTTTGTTCATATGATTGTCTCTTTTAACTCTGAAAAGCATGCCATCTCTGATGTTAAGTTTATTCCAATGCCTAAGAAGCCTTATGACAGGACGAGGCTCATTAGCACGTTCATGTTTGTCAGGGCGTCTGTGTCGTTGAACATAAAAGAGAGCTCTGCTCACAGTGTCATCCTGTTCTTGTGCAGCTGACAGAGTGCTTGCAGTGAGTGCCGTAGTCTGGTCCATATTGAAGAAGTGTGGAATGGATTCCACGCCCATCATCTGTCCTACACCGCCAGAACAATGTGCGTCCAATACTGCAGCTACATCCTGCGAACTCAAAGCACCTGGGGACGTTAGACATTGGCCACTAACTCCAGCTGTATCAGAGGGTCATCAGCAGAACTTAATGCTTGACAGTTTGTGGTAAGACGGAAAGAATCTTGGACGACTTGATCTACAACTCCATTAACCTGATTGAGCAAAGAGTGGTAAGGTTCTGTGACAAGTCGATGACTTACACTTGACTGGACGAAAGGTTCCCTGCTCAGGGCGTCAGCGACAATGTTCTTAGAGCCAGGTACGTATTTTAGGTCAAAGCTGAAAGAGGCTAATTTAGCAACCCAGCGTTGCTCACATGCATCAAGGCGTGGCTTGGTGAGTATGTAAGTGAGGGGATTATTGTCCGTCCAAGCTGTAAAATGACGGCCCTTCAACCAATAATGGAACTTGTCGCATATCGCCCACTTGAGCGCAAGGAATTCTAGCCTGTGAGCCGGGTAATTCATCTGGGAACGAGACAACGTCTTGCTAGCAAATGCCACGGGCCTAGCTATAGTGCCACCCTCAGGAATCTGAGAAACAACAGCTCCCAAGCCGTCAAACGAGGCATCTATAGATAATATGAATTCACGGTTAAAGTCAGGGTGTGCTAGCGTTACGCTTGTGAGAAGATCCTCTTTCAAGGTGTCAAATGAATCCTGGCATTTGTCAGTCCAGTCTGTAGGTGCGAGCTTGGTGCACATAGCTTTTGAGCTAAGCTTCCTTCTCCTTCCTCTAGAGCCTCTCGTGTCAGTCTTTGAGATGAGATCGAATAAAGGCTTGGCTTTGGCAGAACATCGCTCTATAAAATGTTGGTAGTATAATACCATGCCTAAGAAAGATCTAATCTTCTTGTGGCACGGAGTAGCTCCATCAGAATCCATCAAGTCAACTGCTTTAACATCTGTGATGGCCTTTATTTTCCCAGGGTCTGTTTTGACGCCATCTTCACAAATGACATGGCCAAGAAACTTAACAGATTTTCTCAAGAAATGGCACTTTTTAGGAGAGAGCTTGAGATTATGGGCTTTGAGTCTTGAAAACACCATCTCCAGCCTTTCAAGAGCAACCTGCTCGTTGGGGGCAAAGACCATGAGATCATCGAGATAACAAAGTAAGCTTGTGAAGTTCTTATCACCAAAGATTGACATCATCATGCGCATGAATGTAGCTGGACTGTTGCAAAGGCCTTGGGGCATCCTGTTATATTCATGCAGCCCAAATGGTGAAGAGAAAGCAGTATATTTCCTATCGTCCTCATGCAAAGGAACATTATAGAAGCCTGAGGTAAGGTCCATAGTCGAGAAGTAAGCGTTTCCTCCAAGAGCAGCTAAAGCGTCTGACTGGTGTGGCAGAGGATGGGCATCTTTTACAGTCCTGGCGTTCAGCCATCGAAAGTCAGTACAAATCCTCAAATCACCGTTCTTTTCCACACCAGGACGAGGGGAGGCGTACTCACTGTTTGATTTTCTGATTATTCCTTTCTCTTCCATTTCATCCAGCGCTACTCTCAGCTTTTCATAATGTCCAGGCGGTACACGACGGTAGGGAGGCGAAAGGGTCTGTCGTCGATTAGGCGGATCCGATGTACAAAATCTTTGGCTTCGCCACAGTCCATTTTGTTCCTCGAAAATATGGACTCATATTTCTTCACAAGATGGAGTAATTTCATCTTCCATGTTGAAGGCACTTCACAAGCTGTTAGATCCAAGTCGTTCAATCCCAAATCATTCAAGGTCTGTACCATCTCATCTTCAGATTCCTGGGAGCCATCATCATGTTGAAAGTGTTGAACTTGAGACTTAATATAGTCACTCTCTGGGAGATCTTCAACAGCGATGCAAGGAGAAACATCCGCAATCTTTGCATTTCTTCTCAATGTCAACACACTGTTTGTGGGATTTATAACTTTCACAGGTATCCAGCCGTCACCCCATAAAGGTGTAATGACTCGACCCACCATGATCTGCTTAGGGCCACATTTGGATTGGGTAGGCTCCACCAATACTGTACTACCCACAGACATCACAGAGTTGACGGGAAGCTTGCCCCATACAAGGTGTTCAGTTTGGGGTTGAAGCGTGACACAGTGCTTGAGTTTAACAGTACCAACTTTCTCAGGTACGTGATCACCTCTCCATCGCTGTGTATTGGACAGCAAGGAAATGAACTCTAAACACTCCTTTTGTCCATCACCGCTTGGTAGTGAAATCAATTTCCAGTAGTCATCCGTATTTTTCAGAATAGTCAGCAGGCTCTTGATGGCGTTGCTGCCCAAGATCATCTCATCAGTCTGGCCTGGAACAATCAGCACAGGTACTATCATTTTACATCCGTAGACACAGATGGACAAATCATACATTGCCGTTGGCGTGACACGATGACCACCACATCCAATAATCACAACATCATCGGCAAAACTCTTTGACAATGTAGAAGCACTTGCTAGCAGCTTAGCTTCAGCTGCCTCACTGAGAGTGCACGCCATTGAGCCACTGTCGAGTAATGCAGTGAAAGACGGACCATTTTCCACAGATACAGCAGTGTAGAATAACGAATCGGCTCTAGGAACTCGTTGTATCCCTTGAAATACAGCTGTTTTCTCAGGTGAGACACTGGATTTGTTCTTCTCAAAAATAGACTCATAATCTTGTGTGGCAAACATTGGAGGATTATCAGTTTGGTCTGCACTAACCTCCTTTACGCACAGACCTGTCAGTTTTCCTGATGAGGCTGAGGTGACCGTCTCCACCTAGGGCAGGACCGTCTGGAATGACCTGGTGACTGACACTGAAAGCATAGCCGATGCTCACGACAATGAGTTAAGGCAGAGTGGGAAAGCGTCGTCGCAGATAGAACATGGCAAGGCATCAAAACCTTCAATCCTAGGAAGTCTGCTGTAAGGCTGCTGTTTAGGACGGGACTGAGTTCTGTTAGTATTGGTTAGCAGGACCTTTTCAAGCATGTCGATGACCTTTTCAAGAGCAGATAAATCTGGACTTTTCTGTTGTTCGCACATTGAAGGAGCAGGCGCTGGAACTGAATTAACATCAATCTTGTTAACCGAAACTCTTTCACTGTGGCTGCGATGCACTGTACTGGTGGCTTTGAACGATAAGTCAGATTGATAGTCATTAAGGACGGCCTGAACTTCATGGGCAGACCACTTGTCAATCGGCTTGGATCTGAAGGTCAAGGCTAAGTCTTTACTTGGGCAGTGTCTGATAAACATGTGAACTATTTCCACATGGGGCTTGTCAAGTGTTTTACCTTGCTCTCGCAGGCATTCAGAGGCAACATCCGCTGCTTTGTTGAGTCTCAACCAGTAGTCGTATGGGTTTTCATCCTCTTCAGGTAAGGTAGTATAAAAGTCGGCAAGAGGAACTGGAGAGTAATGATTAGAGCTGAAATGTTTGCGAAGCAGGCTGTAAACGGAATTTGGGCAGACAGCAATTGCAGAATCACAATTTCTGATCCAGAACTTGACTACATCTTTTGCTTTACCACGAAGGTGTACTAGGATTTCTTCCACATGTTCATCAGCACTCATACTGCTCTTCTTTTTAACAAATGTCTTCATGAGATCCTCCCACTCCTCAATTACAATCGAGTCAGAGCTATCCCCTCTGAAGGAAGGCGGCTCCTTGACTTTCCTGTGCTGAATCACTTGGTTTTGAGACACATTTAACATGCTTGAAGGTTGAGTAGTCCTATCATCAGTGTGCTGTTTACTTGGTGTGTCAGTGTCTAAGCTATAAGGACTGAGATGAGACATAATGTTGTCTGCTAATTGTTGGCCAATCTGATGAACAATTGAAGTCATCTGCCCTAACATGTCATGCACGCTATCACTGTTAGGTGTTGAAGCGCAGGCTGCTCTGTGATTGACATCTGACTGTGTGTCATCATACTCTCTGCCAGGCCTACAACTATCGTTAGCACTGGGACTGTTCATTGAAAGGGAATTGGAAACCCTAAAACCCCTCTACCTCTGCCTACTGGACCAGGAGTACATTGGTCAGGTAAAAACCGTTTACTATTACTCATCATAGGCAGCAAAAGTTTTCAAAAAAAAAAAAAAAAAGTACATACACATGCAAAAATTAATTCAATATAGATGAGCAGAGCAAGAAGCCGAAAAAGGATAAAGCGAGTGAGTCCCTTGATTTCGAAAGGCTGTGGACTGATGATGAACTGTTCCAACGATGATGAATGCTTAAAGTCCGTAAGAGTCAACACGGTGATCACGCTCAGCTTGCTTGAAGACACGACCCACGGCAACACAGCGGCATCACAACTTCACGGCACCAATGTGACGGTCTTGCCTGGGCGGCCTCTGCAATGCTTTGTGAACTCTGCACAATGGAGACAGTGTGTATAAATAGGGTTTCGACGTTCGTTGAGAATAAACCATTCCACAGCAATGCTTCGTTAACTCTGCTCTGTTTATTTGAAAACAGCTCTTTCAATTCTGTTTCTTGAATTCTTTTTAACTTTGTGATCGTATAGTGTTTGTTTTAGATGTTAACAATTTCTTTATACGTGACACATTTTCAATTACTTATAAAGCACATGAGTAGAGATCCTAAATATAATACAGAGCAATACAATTAAACCGTATTATAAGTGAAACATCCCCACCTAGCGGAGAATTTGAGCAACACATTTTGAATCAAATAATTTAACAACTTTTAACAACATATTCAACAACATACCTGCACAATGGAGACAGTGTGTATAAATAGGGTTTTCGACGTTCGTTGAGAATAAACCATTCTACATAAAACACAACACACAAACAGATTACAATCGGCCTCGTAATATAATCTCGTTATAACTCGACATCAAGCAACACACTCGACGCCAAACATAACTTAACAGAGTCTCAACATGTTCATTGAGAGATAACGTCACTATAAAGCAAATATTTGTGTGATTTGAACACTTATTAATGGTAATTCTCAGACCGCGACACACGTGCAACTTACCCACAGCAATGCTTCGTTAACTCTGCTGTGGGCGGTCCCTACTCCACACGCTAAATTACATCCTGCACCGGGTAGATGGCGCTGTCCCCATTTATGCAGTGATTTTACATTTGCACTCCGTTACAAATGCAGGGTGTTTTGCGGGTGAGACGGGTACAGTAAATGTCCTGGAGGGATGCAAGAGGGACCCCAACAATCTTCTCAGCTGCTCTCACCATACCACACAGTAATGCAGCTGGGCAGGATGCACATGATGGGGGCTGGGGCTTTGGCTCTAAGTTTGCAGAGGAAGTAGAGACGATGCTGTGCTTTCCTGGCCAGTGCTGTGGTGTTGATAGTCCAGGAGAGATCCCCTGTGATGTGAACACCTAGGAACTTAGTGCTGCTCACTCTCTCCATCATTGATTATTAATGGTCAGAGTAGCATGCTAAGTGTTTACTCTCCTGAAATCAACAACCATCTTCTTCATCTTCTCCACGTTCAGAATAAGATTGTTGTCTCTGCACCACCCGGCCAGACAACTCACCTCGCTCCTGTAGTTTGCATCACCTCTGCTACTCATGAGACCCACTACAGTCGTGTCGTCTGAAAACTTAATGAAAAGGTTGGAGCTGTGTGATGGAGTTCAGTTGTGGGTCAACAGGGTAAAGAGGAGGGGGCTCAGCACATATACTTGAGAGGCTCCAGTGTTAAGTCTGATGGTGCTGGATGTGTTACTGCCGACCCGTACTGCCTGATGTCTCCCGGTCAGGAAGTCCAGCAGCTAGTTGCACAGCGAAATGTTAAGCCCCAGCTGAACCAGTTTGTAAATGACCTTTTGTGGGATGATCATTTTAAATGCTGAAGTGAAGTATATAAACAGCATTCTGACATATGGATCTTTTTTTGTCTAGATATGTGAGTGCTGAGTGGAGGGCAGTGGTAATGGCATCATCAGTTGAGTGGTTGAATTGATATGCAAATTGAAAGGGGTCCAGAGTGGGGGGAGGGCAGACTTCATATAATGCATGACTAAGCTGTTAAAAGCACTTCATGAGAATAGGGGTAAGTGCAACTGCATGGTAGTCATTGAATCAGGATGGAGATTACTTTTTCAAGACTTAAATGATGGTTGTAGCTTTGAGGCTTGTGGGGACAACCGACTGACTAAGTGCGGTGTTAAAAATGTCTGTGAAGACATCAGTGAGTTCCGATGCACAGTCTCTAAAAACATGCCCAGGAACGATATCAGGACCAGGAGCTTTGTGTGCGTTCATCCTGCTGAAGGATCTTCTCACACTGTCCATGGATAAGCATCTTTCACGGTACCTAAAACCCAAGACTGGTGCAAACAAGGGGTTGGAATCTTCAGGCATGTCACGCTCTGATCCAAATTCTGATTCTGGGAGTCACAATCCAATTCCAAAATGATTCTTGATCTACATTTTTTTCCCCAATTAATTCTTCTGCTCAGCTACACGTGACTACACCAAATAAAAAGATCTTAAAAAAAAAAAACACCATATGACCCTTTTAAAAATATTATTTGAAACCTTGATGGATTTTCATCTATAAATCAGTATAAACAAAATATGGGTCCGTGCTATGCTGATCAGTCACATGCTGCTATCTGAGGGAAACAAGAGATAAACATTACTCTCAGCTCTTCTGGAGGCATTGCTCACTGACTGGTGTGCCTTGCATGGTTTAATAAAGCCTGTCTCTGATAAGTTGCAGCTGTGACCGATCAGCCTGTGATGGTGCTCCTCGTTGATTTCCAGAGCGATGCTGATTGACTCTTTGGACGCTTGTCACACTCCCTCCCTATGCGTCGTCCTTGTCCTGTAATGAGATGTGATAGTAGGGGAGAAATAGGGGGTGGGTTGGGAGTGCCAGCCAAAGAGGAGTTCAAAGGAGGTGAAACCAGTTGAGGCCTGGGGGACCTCCCAAACAGTACATAGGGCAGCATCAGGTCTCAGTCCCTTCTATCCTCCGGAACCACTCGCCTCAGCATTTGTTTAAGTGTCTGGTTGAAGCGTTCCATGAGCCCGTCAGTCTGGGGATGGTATACTGTGGTCCTCCACTGATTCACCAGCAGCAGCTGGCAGTGGACAGCCATTAACCTGGATATGAAGGAGGTACCCCGTTTCATCAGATGCAGACACAGCTAAACGGCTTTCGTGGTAGCTTTTTTGACGCAAATCGGGGACCAACAGGTTGTCTTCTTTCTGCTCTTTCATGATGGAACCCAAAACACATCATAGCATAGGTTAGAATTTTGAGAGGGGGACTCACCATCTCTTCCGCTATCTTCTCTCTTCCGAGGCCAGCAGGGTAGGCCATTGTTGTAATCCTAGTGCTGGCCTCTGTTGTTGTCGGCTCCCTCTTGGGCTGGCAGGCTGCGTGGCATCGGACAGCATATGATAAAACCCCGGACAGTCTCTTTAGATCAACATCGGCACAGACAGATCTTTCAATATCCCACCTCCGTGGATCAGGTGCCAGCGACAGGCGAGATGCTCTCCCTCTGGGCGGGCACTTGTCGGGTGTCCCCATGCACATATGTAATGGGAATATAAAATTTATGTGGAGCGAGGACGTTTGGCCAGACCAGGCTCATTGCGCTGCCAGAATCGAGGAGGGCACGGAGCGGTTTTTTATTTACTTTCACTTCAGCCTCCGGGGCTCTGGTTGATGGGTCGCAATGTACAATGTAGCCTGCCAGCCATGTCCTTGCAGCAAGCGTGCAGTCCTCAGTGGGAGACATACGTTACTCTCAGCTCTCCTGGAGGCATTGCTCACCAACTGATGTGCCTGATGTGGTTTATAAAACCAGTCTCTGATGAGGTGCAGCTGTAACCGATCATTATCATGGATGCGGCCAGGTGCTCCTAGATGATTTCCAGGGCGACGCTGATTGACTCTCGATGCACTCATCACAATATATACATAGAAATAAAAACAAAAGGCTACCAATATGTCAAATAACACATAAATGAAGTTAACACTACATCACTCTTCACTTCCAGATAAACTTCAGCCAACTCTGACTGTAATTCCTGAGAGTTCAGTGTTCATTGGAGACACAGTTACTCTGAGCTGTGATGTGGGACAGTTAACTGGATGGACAATTCATTGGATCAAAGACTCAAACGGCGACTCCATGAGTGATGCAACTAAAACAATCAAGTCTGTGCGAGTCTCTGATGGAGGAAGATACTGGTGCAGAGCCAAACAAGGAAACTACTACAGCCAGTACAGTAATGCAGCTGAGATAACAGTTAAAGGTCAGCACTCTTTTACTTTAATTTTTCAGTGGAAGACTGTGTGTTTTCTATAATCATGAAAACTACTGTTATACATCAACAATGCACTTTCATGTGTATATATACACATACACACATATATATGCATATTTATATACTTATAAATACATATACATAGATATACGCATATCACAGCAATAAATTATATTTTAAAATAAATTAAAATGACACATGAAGTGTGTGTTTTTGTTTTGTTTTTTTTCACAGAGAGACCCAAACCTGTAGTTGGTATTGATCCTGATAGACATGTGTTCAGAGGAGAGACGGTCACTCTCACATGTGACATACAGCAGACAGGAGACTGGGAGTATACCTGGAATAAAGACAACAAACAAGATTATATCATAGGACAAGACCAGAAATATATAATAACATCTGTGGATTGGTTTCATAGTGGTGTGTACAGCTGTAGAGGAACTCAGTCAGAAGCACCAACATACTCTCAGATGAGTGATGGAGTTACACTGACAGTATCAGGTGAGAGCTTCAGTCTTAGTAGTAACTGAGAAGTGTTAAATAAGAGATGTTATCTATAAAAACAAATAAAAAAATAAATATATGAATGAATTTTATAATATGAACAATAACAGCGATTACTGATCACTTCCAGATAAACTTCAGCCGACTCTGACTGTAAATCCTCAGAGGTCAGTGTTCACTGGAGACACAGTTACTCTGAGTTGTGATGTGGGACAGTTAACTGGATGGACTATTCACTGGATCAAAGACTCAAACACTGACTGCACAGGTGATGCAACTAAAACAATCAAGTCTGTGAGAGTCTCTGATGGAGGAAGATACCAGTGTAGAGCACAACGAGGAATCTACTACGGCAAGTACAGCAATGCGGTTGATATAACAGTAAGAGGTCAGCGCTTTTTTATGTTCTGAATTTTTTTTTAAATAAAAGATAATGTGTTTGCTGTGAACGTGACAATAACTGTCTTACGTTAACAATTCTGTCACTTGAGTTAAACATCAAATAATGATAACAGTTTAATTTGTTTCACAAAACACATGAAGTGTTGCTTGCTCATTTTACAGAGAGACCCAAACCTGTAGTTGGTGTTGATCCTGATAGACATGTGTTCAGAGGAGAGACGGTCACTCTCACATGTGACATACAGCAGACAGGAGACTGGAAGTACAGCTGGAATAAAGACAACACACACTATTGCACCATAGGACAAGATCAGAAATATATAATCACATCTGTGGATTGGTCTCATAGTGGTGTGTACAGCTGTAGAGGAACTCAGTCAGAAGCACCAGCATACTCTCAGATGAGTGATGGAGTTACACTGACAGTATCAGGTGAGAGCTTCAGTCTCAACATTGAGTTTTAATGTGCAGAATATGTTTTAAAATAGACTACAATATCACATGCATGCAAACAGAGAAAAGTAAAAAAAGTTTTCTTATTTTAGTAGAAAATGAGACATAGTATATTACATAGATTTTAAAAGAGATTTCTTGTCTGCATTAATGATCTCACTGAAGCTCCAATAGTAACTGCTTAGCCTTTTAACAATACTCTCAACCGGTAGTGTAGTGGAGGGTATACCTGCATATACCCTCCTCTACACTGCTGGTCGAAAGCATTAGTGAATAAACTTCGTTACCAGTCGGCTTTGCATATACTCATTCAAAATCATGACAGTCCACCACATGAATCACTAATTCAATCGCATGTGAATACATGCAAATATTCCGTAAAATCACCCAGTGAAGATGGTCAGGACCATGGTAGCAGCTTCCATTGAAGTATGATTAGAGGATGCTGAGCGACCGAGATGCCTTAACCTGTTCATGTGACTGCAAATTTAACATTGATTTAATGCTAATATTTTGTTGACAATTTCTGCTCAATTTGGTTAGCCTTTAAAAACGATTTCCAAATAAAGATTACAGCAGAACAGCCACGCATCTCCGAGAAGCACACTTAATTTATAATTTTAGTGACTGATTCAATAACCCATTCATAACAACTGCCGCTTGCTTCATTCTTGAAGGAATTATCCTGTGACCCATCACCAGAGCCTGATCTGTGCCCACGAGTGTGGGCAGAACGCCTGCAAATCGTGGCGGAGGCAATCCAACCTGGATTCTGTAACCTCTTTCTTCAGTGACCCAACAAAAAATATTTGTCAGTAGTTTCCATGTTGCAAAATGATCTACTAAGGGGAATCAATCTCTTAAGATTGGCTCAGGCGGCAAAAGAGGGACTAGCCGGTTGTTGTGTCACAATGCACCAACAGAAGGTGCCACGACTAGTTCCTTGCGCAAGCCCAATGACAAGCTTCCCAGTCCTGCTACGATATTGGGCAGGGGAGACTGAGAGTAAGGCTCACTGAAGATGACTGTCTGGGCTTCTTTTGCGAGGCCCTCTTCGTCTGAAGTACAACCCTCAGATCCTGCTTCGACTTAGAGGGCCTCACAGCAGAGCGTTGCCGACTCCCCTGATGTTTGCGTTAGGAAGTGACTCGGGCAGCAGCACTCTGCTTCTGTGTCTTCCTGTATGAGGAATGGGCACTTGTGTGAGGCTGTTCCCGGCCAGCAGCCTCACGAGCTGGAGAATGGCTCACCTTAATCCAGCTCTTTCAACAGGTCGGCTTGGTACACCTGTAACACTGCTATAGTGTGCAGACACACACCAGCCTGACCTGCTGTCGAGTACTCCCTGCCCACCAGCGCTGAGGATCGCTAGCAAAGGATCCTTCCTTGAAGAGATCCTTCCAGGAGCAAAGCATATGCAGCGGCAAAAGCTTGCAATGTGGGCAGTCAGCTGCCTCAAGAGCTGACCTCTGCATGCTTCGTTCCTAAGCAAAAGCTATGTGTGTCCTTGAGCAAGATGTAACATTTGCACAGAGGAACACACAAGCCATAGCGTGTCTATCTTTTTACATGTATGCTTAGATGTATTCTTTCTTTTCTTTTTTTATTTTGTGGGAGACACATTTTAGACACACACAGAGCGCTTTTGCTGAATGACAGAAAGCTGGAGTCAGCAGCATTCCACACACTTTTATGCTTCCTGGCCAATGAGTTTACCCACCATTTCATTGGTTTTATGTTACACACAATTCAGAGCCTTCACACTGGAAGGTGTTCCCCATAGCACCGTCGACGCAGCCAAAGTTCCTGAAGAGGAACCAAGCATTTATCTTCTTGTCTGTCTTTGGGAAAGAAGACATCTCTCACTGCCAAACTTATTTCTCAATACCACTCAGGCTGTCAGGCAAATCAGGGAGACCAAGTACTCCCTGTTGAGCGTGAATTCACCAATTATAAGTTAATCTTGGATCGATATTTTTGTTGGAACCACATTCCAATCAACCAATCAAATTTGAGAGATATTTTTACAGGAAATATGTGTTTTAGGCTTATGATCAAGGTTAGGTGCTTCTACACCCTTTCCCACTGATTTTAGGCATAAATTCTGGCAAGGTTTAGGGGTAGGGATTGGAATAAGTCTATATTTTTGGCCTCATCTGAAGTGTCCCTCATGCTAACCTTTTTTGTTCCTGGATAAAAGACGTGCCCCTTCCATGCTCAATATATATGTCGCAGCTATCTCAGCAAACCATTTTCTCCAAGCTAGCCACTTGATGCTGCATCCTCCTCATCCTCAGATGGTGCCATCTAGAGACTTGACAACAGATTTTTAAGCTGCTTAGTTCAGCTAACTTGGTGCCCATATGCATTTAAAATGCCCTTCTTCTAGCTCTGGCATCGTTTAAGCAAGTGGGCAACGTAATGTCAGTCAGCACTTCATGTCTTGAGTTCAGACCTAACAAAAATAAAGACATGACTTTCACTCATTTCATCATTTTCAAGCTTAAAATAAGCAAGCTTTTTATTTTGCTAGCTGCCGATTGACGAGCATCAGTAAATGAAATGCCATAGTTTTGTATTGTACTTGGAAAATGGTAGGGGACATGTTTACTAATTTGTGTATAACACCTGAAAGTGAACTCAACACTGCATCACTGTTTCATTTACAGATAAACCTCAGCCAACTTTGACTATAAATCCTCAGAGTTTGATGTTCACTGGAGACACAGTTAGTCTGAGTTGTGATGTGGGACAGTTAACTGGATGGAAATTTTTCTGGACAAAAGATTTAAACTTTGAAACCATGGGTGATGCAACTAAAATGATCAAGTCTCTGAGCATATCTGATGGAGGAAAATACTGGTGCAGAGCAAAACGAGGAAACTACGACAGCGAATACAGTAATGCAGTTGAGATAATAGTAAAAGGTTGGTACTCTAATATTTGATATGCATTGTATAATAAAAGATAACATGATGTATTTGTTTTGAACATAATTAACATAACATAACAATTACTGTCATACATTAAAAACTGTTACTTCAGTTAAACTGCCAATATTGAAATTTTGGTTTAAGAACATTTCAAGCACATATGATTTTTTGCTCTTTTCACAGAGAGACCAAAACCTGTAGTTGGTGTCAATCCTGATAGACATGTGTTTAGAGGAGAGACGGTCACTCTCATATGTGACATACAGCAGACAGGAGAGTGGGAGTACAGCTGGAATAAAGACAACACACACTATTACAGCACAGGACAAAACCAGAAATATATAATCACGTCTGTGGATTGGTCTCATAGTGGTGTGTACAGCTGTAGAGGAACTCAGTCAAAAGCACCAGCATACTCTCAGATGAGTGATGGAGTTACACTGACAGTATCAGGTGAGAGCTTCAGTCTCAACATTGAGTCTAAGTGTGCAGAATATGTTTTCAAATAGGCCATAGTATTACATGCAGACAGAGAAAAGCAAAAAAGACATTTAGTTTTAGTAATAAAATAGATGTTTTGTCTTCATTAATGATCATACTGAAGCTCTAATAGCAGCTGCTTAATCTTGTCCTTACGTTCTGTGATATATGAGGTGTTTTTTGAAAAATGTAAGGTCTCAATCTTTCACTTTAACCTTAGCATTTAAAATAAATTTAACACTTCATTATGGTCTTTTCATATTTGTCATTTACTGATCTGCAATTGGTTTGTCCTTTTTATAGTTAATTGATTATAAATCACTAGACCTGAAACTTTAAGATTATTTTTTGAAACTTTATTGGGTTTTTTTTCTAGAAATCAAAATAAGTAGTGGTTCCTCTTTAGGAACTCAAGCTGCTTTGAAGCACTTATGGAGAGACACCTTCAGTGTGACTGTGCTCTGTGTATCACATGTATAGTTAGTCCAATGGAAGGGTGAGACGTCATATGTGGATGATGTCATCAGCCAGGAAGCATAAAAGCATGCGGAGTTAAACAGTTTTTATTTTTCTGTCATTAAGCAAGTGCTCTGTGTGTGTCAGTCTTATTTGTTGTTCTCTTTCCTTTATCACACTTTATTTTAAGAGCTAGTAAAGACAACATAGGACAAACTGTGTGTTCTTCTCCTCCGGCTGAAAAAGTTTTTATGTCTGCTTAAGAGCAGACCACACAGAGTCAGCTCTCGAGGGAGCTCATATGTTTCTATCTGTGCTTTTTTCTCAAAAAAGCAACTCTCAAAAACAGAGGAAATGACAGATGACTTACATTGCTGTATAAGCACCAAACACTGATTCTTTACAAAAACTGTAAAATAGTTCTTTAAAACTGACTGGCTAATCACAATGTTATTCCAGGATCAAAATAAGATGCTGACCTAGGAACACGTAGAACATATGCAGAACAAAATCTGCATGCGTAGTGATCACACTTCTCCCGCTGTGAATACTGAGGAGTGTGTCTGTGCCTGCTCGAGGTTCTGGTCCAACTGAGGCAAAGTGGTGATTTGTGAGGAATTAAATGGGTTTATCATTGTATTTGAAGAGATACAGCCTTCTTCTCTCCTCCCTCACTCACTCTCTATGTAATAAGTACTTAGCGTTAATTCCAGAGTAAGAAACACAGTGCTCTCTCTTTGTCTGAGGAGGTTGAGGTGACAGCACGGGCTGCTTCTCATTCAGAGAGCCACTTCTCACACTCTCCATAATTTTGTCTGAGTGATGCTCCCGGGCCGTAGGCTTTTAACAGGCAGCAGGTCTATGGAATGTAATTCTTGCTTAACAGTCTTCAGCTAAAATGTCCTGAAGCTTTGGACCAGGACTTTTGGGGGCCAGCCCCCTCTGGGGAAGAGCTGTGTATATCGCATTACATGGTGCTTGTCTCTCCTCGGTACCCTCAGGAGGTCTGTCTGCCAACCCTGTCAGAATTCCTAGGCAGCGGTCTCCAGCAAGCGCTGCTCTCAGTCTTTTTTGCCAGGAAATGTAGCAGAGCTGAGAGCCACTCTGAGAACCGATCTAGCCTCTCTGGTAACACATGAGGGCAGTCTCAAGAGACTGGTTGCCTTACTACTGTCAAAAATGTTTTATTGTGGAAAGAAGCTATAGAATCCAGTAAGGTTCTCCACCTCTATATTTCAGATGGGCATTCCCACCCTGGAGGGCCCCAAGCAGGCTCTGGTTGTGGAACAGGAAGTAAACACTCTTTTCAGGGAGGAGGCCATCAATGTGGTCCCTCATCATCTAAGAGAAACGGTTTTAGAGCCAGTACTTCATAGTTCTGTTTTGATTCAATTCCAAAGAAGGATGGAGGACTGAGGGCTATTTTAGATCTCAGGCACAGTTGCTCTGAAGGCATCTCCCCATATGCGGGTATTGTTCCCTCAAGGAACCATGGTTACATACACAACCTGGAGACGTTTTCCATGCAATACAATATATATATCTTCTTCTTCTTCTGCTTATCCGGGGCCAGGTCGCGGGGGCAACAGTCTAAGCAGGGACGCCCAGACTTCCCTCTCCCCAGACACTTCCTCCAGTTCTTCCGGGGGAACACTGAGGCGCTAGAGACATAGTCCCTCCAGCGTGTCCTAGGTCTTCCCCAGGGCCTCCTCCCGGTGGGACATGCCCGGAACATCACCCTTGGGAGGTGTCCAGGAGGCATCTGGCACAGATACCCGAGCCACCTCAGCTGGCCTCTCTCGATGTGGAGAAGCAGCGGGTCTACTCCGAGCTCCTCCCGAGTGACCGAACTCCTCACCCTATCTCTAAGGGAGCACCCAGCCACCCTACGGAAGAAACTCATTTCGGCCACTTGTACCCGGGATCTCATCCTTTCGGTCATGACCCAAAGCTCATGACCATAGGTGAGAGTAGGAACGAAGATCGACCGGTAAATCGAGAGCTTCGCCTTGCGGCTCAGCTCCTTCTTCACCAAGACAGACCAGTACAGCGACCGCATTACTGCAGAAGCTACACCGATCCATCTGTCGATCTCTCGTTCCATCCTTCCCTCACTCGTGAACAAGACCCCAAGATACTTAAACTCCTCCACCTGAGGCAGGAGCTCCCCACCAACCTGAAGGGGGCAATCCACCCTTGTCCGACTGAGGACCATGGCCTCAGACTTGGAGGTGCTGATTCTCATCCCAGCCACTTCACACTCAGCTGCAAACCGCCCCAGCACACACTGTAGGTCTTGGCCTGATGCAGCCACCAGAACAACATCTTCGGGCAAAAAGCAGAGAAGCTATCCTGTGGTCACCAAACCAGACCCCCTCCGGCCCCCGGCTGCGCCTAGAAATCCTGTCCATAAAAATAATGAACAGGACCGGTGACAAAGGGCAGCCCTGTCGGAGTCCAACATGCACTGGGAACAAGTCTGACTTAATGCCGGCAACGCGAACCAAGCTCCTGCTCTGATCATACAGGGATCGGACTGCCCTTAGCAAAGGGCCCCTTACCCCATATTCCCAGAGCACCCCCCACAGGACACCACGAGGAACCCGGTCGAATGCCTTCTCCAAATCCACAAAACACATGTGGACTGGTTGGGCAAACTCCCAGGAACCCTCCAGTATCCTGAAGAGAGTATAGAGCCCAGGACAAAACCTGCATTGTTCCTCTTGAAGCTGAGGTTCAACTATCGGACGGATTCTCCTCTCCAGTACCCTGGCATAGACTTTCCCAGGGAGGCTGAAGAGTGTGATCCCCCTATAGTTGGAGCATACCCTCCGGTCCCCCTTCTTAAAAAGAAGGTCCACCACCCCGGTCTGCCAGTCCAGAGGCACTGTCCCCCATGACCACGCAATGCTGCAGAGGCGTGTCAGCCAAGACAGCCCTACAACATCCAGAGACCTGAGATACTCCGTGCGGATCTCGTCCACCCCTGGTGCCTTGCCACCGAGGAGCTTCTCAACAACCTCAGTGACCTCATCCAGGGTGATGGTTGAGTCCCCCCCCAGGTCCCCGGCCTCTGCTCCCTCAGTGGAAGACGTGTTGGCTGGATTGAGAAGGTCCTCAAAGTATTCCTTCCACCGCCCGACAATATCCCCAGTCGAAGTTAGCAGGTTCCCGCCAGCACTGTATACGGTGCTGGCAGGGCACTGCTTCCCTTTTCTGAGGCGTCGGGCGGTTTACCAGAACCTCTTTGAGGCCGTCCGATAGTCATTTTCCATGGCCTCCCCGAACTCCTCCCAGACCCAAGTTTTTGCCTGCACAACCACCCGGGCAGCGGTCCGCTTGGCCCGCCGGTACCTGTCAGCTGCCTCAGGAGTCCCACGAGCCAACCAGGCCCGATAGGACTCCTTCTTCAGCCTGACGGCATCCCTTACTTCCGGTGTCCACCATCGGGTTCGGGGGTTACCGCCACGACATGCACCAGAGACTTTACGGCCACAGCTCCGGACGGCTGCATCGACCAAAGAGGTAGAGAACATAGTCCACTCTGACTCAATGTCTCCAGCCTCCCTCGGGATCCGGTCAAAGTTCTGCCGGAGGCGGGAGTTGAAGATCTCCCTGACACGGGTCTCTGCCAAACGTTCCCAACAGACTCTCACGGTACGTTTGGGCCTACCAAGTCTGTCTTGCCTCCTCCCCCGCCATGGATCCAACTCACCACCAGGTGGTGATCAGTTGACAGCTCCGCCCCTCTCTTCACCCGAGTGTCCAAGACATGCGGCCAGAGATCAGATGATACAACCACAAAGTCGATCATCGACCTCCGCCCTAGGGTGTCCTGATACCACGTGTACTGGTGGACACCCTTATGCTTGAACATGGTGTTCGTTATGGACAGACCGTGACTAGCACAGAATTCCAACAACAGAACACCACTCAGGTTTAGATCGGGGGCGTTCTTCCCAATCACACCCCTCCAGGTGTCCCTGGCATCACCAACGTGAGCGTTGAAGTCCCCCAGCAGGACGATAGAGTCCCCGGTTGGAGCACTTTCCAGCACCCCTCCCAAGGACTCCAAGAAGGCCGGATACTCTACACTGCCATTCGGCCCGTAGGCACAAATGACAGTGAGAGTCCTCCCCCCAACCCGAAGTCGCAGGGAGGCAACCCTCTCGTCCACCGGGTTAAACTCCAACACATGGCGGCTAAGCTGGGGAGCTATGAGCAAGCCCACACCAGCCCACCTCCTCTCACTGCGGGCGACACCAGAGTAGTGAAGAGTCCAGCCCCTTTCGAGGAGATGGGTTCCAGAGCCCAAGCTGTGCGTGGAGGTGAGCCCAACTATCTCTAGCAGGTATGTGGACCGCTCTTTGTCTGGCTTGTCACCTAGGACCTGTTTGCCTTGGGAGACCCTACCAGGGGCATATAGCCCCAGACAACCTAGCTCCTAGGGTCATTCAGGCACTCAAACCCCTCCACCACGTTAAGGTGGCGATCCTCGGAGGGGCTATATATATATATATATATATATATATATATATATATATATATGAGAAGTTGTGAAGAAGTGATGACAGGAATTTAATATGACCAATAACAGCTGTAAGTGAACTCAACGCTATATTACTGTTCATTTCCAGATAAACCTCAGCCGACTCTGACTGTAAATCCTCAGAGGTCATTGTTCACTGGAGACACAGTTACTCTGAGTTGTGATGTGGGACAGTTAACTGGATGGACTATTCACTGGATCAAAGACTCAAACACTGACTTCACGAGTAATACAAATAAAACAATCGAGTCTGTGACAATCTCTGATGGAGGAAGTTACTGGTGCATAGCACAGCGAGAATATTACTACACCAAGTACAGTAATGCAGCTAAGATAACAGTAAGAGGTCAGTGCTCTCTTACTTTCTATATAATTTCAGAATTTGTTCATCTTAGTTCATGTTAATTTCAACATTTACTAATGCATTATTAAAATCACACTTAATCACACAAATCACATATTAACAACATTTAATGCACTGTAAACTAACATGAACTTGCAATGAATGATTGTACTTTTATTGACTAACATCAACTAAGATTAATAAATACTGTAATAAATGTATTGGACATTATTTCTTGTTAGTTAAAACAAATAGCACCTTATTGTAAAGTGTTACCTGTGTTTGTTATAATCATTAAAACAATGGTCATACATTAAGTATGTACTGCCACTTCCCTTAAACATCAAATAAAAGCATTTAATTTTGGTTTCACAAAATATTAAATATTTTGATTTCATTTCACAGAGAGACCCAAACCTGTAGTTGGTGTTGATCCTGATAGACACGTGTTCAGAGGAGAGACGGTTACTCTCACATGTGACATACAGCAGACAGGAGACTGGGAGTACAGCTGGTATAAAGACAACAAACAAGATTATATCATAAGACAAGACCAGAAATATATAATCTCATCTGTGGATTGGTCTCATAGTGGTGTGTACAGCTGTAGAAGAACTCAGTCAAAAGCACCAGCATACTCTCAGATGAGTGATGGAGTTACACTGACAGTATCAGGTGAGAGCTTCAGTCTCAAAATTGAATCTAAATGTGCAGATAGACTACATTAAATGCATGTAGACAGCAAAGTAAAACGCTTTCTTATTTTAGTAGAAAATGGGACATAGTACATTACATGAGAAAAAGAGATTTTTTGCCTGCATTAATGATCTCACTGAAGCTCCAATAGCATCTGCTTAGTGAAGAAACTTCTTTATCAGTCGGCTTTGCATATACTCTTTCTAAATCCATCTGATGAGCAACATTCAGTTATGTCTTGCATTCGTCAAAATCATGACAGTCCACCACATAAATAGCTAATTCAATTGCATGTGAATACATGCAAATATTCCGTAAAATCACCCAGTGAAGATGGTCAGGACCGTAGTGCCAGCTTCCATTGAAGTATGATTAGAGGAGGCTGAGAGACAGAGATGTCTTGACCTGTTCATGCGACTGCAAATTTAACATTGATTTAATGCAAATATTTTGTTTACAATTTCTACTCGAATTGGTTAGCCTATAAACACTATTTCAAAATAAGGATCACAGCAGAACAGCCACGCATCTCCGAGAAGCACGCTTAATTTATAATTTGAGTCACTGATGCAATAACCCATTCATAACGCTTGCTTCATTCTTGACGGAATTAGCCTCCAACTGATCAAATCATTTGAACAAATTACCCTTTGATTCACTCATTTACAATCATCTCTTGCTGCCACATACTGGTGGTTTACTATAATTTAATAAAAGTAGCTTACTCTATTTTTTCGAAAAATTCTATATATGTATATAGATGTGTATATATATGTATATATGTATATATTTACTTCAAGTATTTACACATGTACACTTCTTGAATTAAACAGAGTGCAAATGCATTTAAATACCATCTCAGATGCAGCTTCTGTGTTCATTTCATTTGCTTTATAACAGCCTAAATGTCTTATTATTCAAATTCACAAAGTAAAAAAACTAATAGTATAGACAGACACAGAAAAAATGGCATTATAAAGGTAAAAATTACCATAAAATATAAAAATCTGTTTAAACATATTGGAAAAAGATGAATTTCTAACTGTTCTAACGGAATTAAAAATGTGAATTAACTTGAGTTTATTAGATTCATAAACATAAACTGTATCTCCCCTATTTCCATTCTGTAGTGTGGATCATTCACTGAAATATTTAATCTGATTTTCATGTATAAGAATCTGTTAACTAAGTATTCCTTCCACCACCCGACAATGTCCCCAGTTGAAGTCAGCAAAATTCCACCCCCACTGTATAGAGTGTTGGCATGGCACTGTTTCCCCTTCCTGAGTTCCCAGGTGGCTTGCCAGAACCTCTTCCGATACTCCTTTTTCAAGGTCTCACTGAACTCCTTCCAGTTTTTGCCTCCACAACCACCTGTAGTTCGCTTGGCCCACCAGTACCTATCAGCTGCCCAAGAAGTCCCATGAGCCTGCCAGGCTTGATAGGACTCCTCCTTCAGCTTGGCTGCATTCCCTTACTTCTGGAATCTAACACTGGGTTCAGGGTGTCCCTTTCTTTAATTAAGATCCTCTCCCACTATCTCAGAGAAAAAAAATATGAACCCGCCCAATCAGTATATGTTCTGGAAGTCATTCCTGGTTCTAAAGTTGGGTTCTAAACAAGGTTATTCTCTCTAGTTCACGCACAGACCACTTCATTTCATGTCTTACAAATCCCTGCCTAGTGTGTGTTTGTGCACAGCTAAGACGAGAGAACAGAAGAGCCAGGAGTGTCCAAACCATAAAACCATAAAACTGGACAAATATATGAAGGAAGACAATTCCCACTGCAAAACTTATTTTAGTATGTTGAGGCGCACGACTGACCCAATGCTTCCCTGTAAGCCTTTCTCCCTGTTGCCCTGATCGCTCAGGCTGTCAGGCAAACCAGGGAGACTAAGAACTCACTGTTCAGCGTGATTTCACCAAGTATAAGATAATCTTGGATCAACATTTTTGTTGGAACAACACGCCAATCAACAAATCAAATTTGAGGTATAATTTTTCAGGAAATATCAGATTTAAGCTTATGATCAAGGTTAGCTACTTGTACACCCTTGTTAATCATTTCCCACTGATTTTAGGCATAAATAATTTTTGGACTGTAATGTTGATCCAGGATTATGTCTAACTTTGCACCTGGCCTCATCTGAAGTGTCCCTCATGCTAACCTTTTTTGTTCCTGGATAAAAGACGTGCCCCTTCCATGCTCAATATATATGTCGCAGCTATCTCAGCAAACCATTTTCTCCAAGCTGGCCACTTGATGCTGCATCCTCCTCATCTTCAGATGGTGCCATCTAGGGACTTGACAACAGATTTTTAAGCTGCTTAGTTCAGCTAACTTGGGGCCCATATACGTTTAAAATGCCCTTCTCCTAGCTTTGGCATCGTTTAAGCAAGTGGGCAACTTAATGTCAGTCAGCACTTCATGTCTTGAGTTCAGACCTAACAAAAATAAAGTCATGACTTTCACTCATTTCATCATTTTCAAGTTTAAAATCAGCAAGCTTTTTATTTTGCTAGCTGCCAATTGAAGAGCATCAGTGAATGAAATGCCATAGTTTTGCATTGTACTTGGAAAATGGTAGGGGATAACCTAAAGTTATATCTTCAGCTTGGATAGAAATCCTACATAGTATTATGGGTTACCTAAAACGGAAATGGTGTATTAACAGCTGTCAACCATAGTGTTATGCAAATGAGAAATCTTAACTTATTTCCACAGGTTTTTTTGGTTGCATATTAGCACATGTGTACTAATTTGTGTATAACACCTGAAAGTGAACTCAACACTGCATCACTGTTTAATTTACAGATAAACCTCAGCCGACTCTGACTGTAAACCCTCAGAGTTTGATGTTCACTGGAGACACAGTTAGTCTGAGTTGTGATGTGGGACAGTTAACTGGATGGAATTTTTTCTGGACAAAAGATTTAAACTTTGAAACCATGGGTGATGCAACTAAAATGATCAAGTCTGTGAGCATATCTGATGGAGGAAAATACTGGTGCAGAGCAAAACGAGGAAACTACGACAGCGAATACAGTAATGCAGTTGAGATAACAGTAAAAGGTTGGTACTCTAATATTTGATATGCATTGTATAATAAAAAATAACATGATGTGTTTGTTTTGAACATAATTAACATAACATAACAATTACTGTCATACATTAAAAATGCACTGTTACTTCAGTTAAACAGCCAATATTGAAATTTTGGTTTAAGAACATTTCAAGCACATTAACTGTGTTTTTTGCTCTTTTCACAGAGAGACCTAAACCTGTAGTTGGTGTCAATCCTGATAGACATGTGTTCAGAGGAGAGACGGTCACTCTCATATGTGACATACAGCAGACAGGAGAGTGGGAGTACAGCTGGAATAAAGACAATACACACTATTACAGCACAGGACAAAACCAGAAATATATAATCACATCTGTGGATTGGTCTCATAGTGGTGTGTACAGCTGTAGAGGAACTCAGTCAGAAGCACCAACATACTCTCAGATGAGTGATGGAGTTACACTGACAGTATCAGGTGAGAGCTTCAGTCTCAACATTGAGTCTAAATGTGCCGAATATGTCTTCAAATAGGTACTATTATTATTTGCAGACAGACAGAAAAGTTAAATGCTTTCTTATTTTAGTAGAAAATGAGATATAGTATATTACATTGGAGAAATTGATTTTTTTGCCTGTATTAATGATCTCACTGAAGCTAAGAAAAATATCTAGTATTAAAAAAATTTATGTTTTGTCTTTATTAATGATCACACTGAAGCTGCAATAGCAGCTGCTTACACTTTTACTTATATTTTGTGATATATTTTCAGAATTGTTCAGAAGGTTTCAAACTCTCACTTTAACCTTAGCATTTAAAATGATTAACACTTGATTATGATTTTTTTCATATCTGTCACTTTTCTGCATACTTGTCAAGAATGAGGTGACTGAGGCAGTCAATAAGGCAAAATTCATAAACTGTGCAAGCAACCCTCGTGGACCCTCATAAACCAGTTGTGACTTGAGTGGTTGATTTATACCCCTTACAAAAGAAGTCGATCAAAACACAGTCTAGTAAATCGGAGAGATAAGCCAGGTCTAGATATTTCTGAGTGTAGTCCTCAAGCATTGGGGTGCCGTGCTTGAGGGTTAGTAATGACATTGTGAGGCACACACTTGACCATGGTTCAGGTGAAAAGCCTCTGGATCCTGGTTTGATGTAACATTCTGTCATGAATGAGGGATCTGAGGTGTGTGGATCCATTTGCAGGCTTTTATTTAGTGAAGGTCAAAGCAGGCAGACATCAACAACAAGGCAAACTGGAATGTCAGAGGCAAGGCAACAACATAATCCAAAAACAAGCAGGGGTCGGGTCAGGCAGCAAACAATCAAAAACCAAAGATAGGCAGGGTCAAAACCAGAGAATATCGACAGGGAAAAACAAGGCAAGAAAGAACAAAGTAGTTACAATACTAAACAATACTTAACAGCAATTGGTTTGTCCTTTTTACAATTAATTGACTATAAATAAATAGACCTGAGACGTTAAGATTATTTTTTAAAACTTTTTCTAGAAATCAAAATAAGTAGTGGTTCCTCTTCAGGAACTCGAGCTGCCTTGAAGCACTTATGGAGAGACACCTTCAGTGTGACTGTGCTCTGTGTATCACATGTGTAATCAGTTTAATGGAAGGGTGAGACGTCATATGTGGATATTGTCATCAGCCAGGAAGCATAAAAGCATGCGGCGTGAAAGTTTTAATCTTTCTGTCATTAAGCAAGTGCTCTGTGTGTGTCAGTATTATTTGTTCTTCTCTGTCCTTTATCACACTTTATTTTAAGAGCTAAAGTGAAGAGTAAAGACAACATAGGACGAGAGCAGACAGCATCTCAAACTGCGTGTTCTTCTCCTCCGGCTGAAAAAGTTTTTATGTCTGCTTGAGAGCAGACCACACAGAGTCAGCTCTCAAGGAAGGTCATTTGTTTCAATGTGTGCTTTTTTCTCAAAAAAGTAACTCATAAAATCAGAGGAAATGACAGATGAATTACACTGCTGTATAAGCACAAAACACTGATTTTAAGCTTAAAATTTATAAAAACTGTAAAATCTGACTGGTTAATCACAATGTTGTTCCAGGGTCAAAAAAAGATGCTGACCTAGGAACACGTAGAACTTAGCAATATCTGCATGCGTGGTGATCTGTGAATGCTCTGAGGAGTATGTCTGTGTCTGCTTGAGGTCCTGGTCCAACTGAGGCAAGGTGGTGATTGTGAGGAATTAAATGGGTTTATCACTGTATTTAAGAGTTGAAATCAGCCTTCCTCTCTCCTCCCTCACTCACTCTCTTCGTCTAAGAAAGGAGGTTGAGGTGACAGCACGGGCTGCTGGGCAGGAGCAGCTCCACCTGTGGTCCAGCATCTCATTCAGAGAGCCATTTCTAACACTCTCCAGAATTTTGTCTGTGTGATGCTACGGGCCCGTAGGCTATTAGCAGGTGGCAGGTCTATGGACTGTAGTTCTTGTTAAAATGTCCTGAAGTACCCTCGGAAGGTCTGTCTGCCAACCCTGTCAGAATTCCAGGGCAGCGGTCTCCAGCAGTCTCAGTCTTTTTTGCCTGGAAACGTAGCAGAGCTGAGAGCCACTCTGAGAACCGATCTAGCCTCTCTGGTAACAGCCAGTACTTCATAGTTCCTAAAAAGGATGGAGGACTTATACACGGTCGTGTTGAAGGCATCTCCCCTTAAGCGAGTCTCATTCCCTCGAGGAACCATGTTTACATTCGCAACCTGGAGACATTTTCCAGGAAATACAAAATAAATAAATACGAAAAAAGAATAAAAAAAAAAATAATAATATACTGTATATATATATATATATATATATATGAGAGGTGATGACAGAGACTTTAATATGACCAGTAACAGCTGTAAGTGAACTCAACGCTATATTACTGTTCATTTCCAGATAAACCTCAGCCGACTCTGACTGTAAATCCTCAGAGGTCATTGTTCACTGGAGACACAGTTACTCTGAGTTGTGATGTGGGACAGTTAACTGGATGGACTATTCACTGGATAAAAGACTCAAACACTGACTTCACGAGTAATATAAATAAAACAATCGAGTCTGTGACAATCTCTGATGGAGGAAGTTACTGGTGCATAGCACAGCGAGAATATTACTACAGCAAGTACAGTAATGCAGCTAAGATAACAGTAAGAGGTCAGTGCTCTCTTACTTTCTATACATTTTCAGTGGAAGACTAGGATGTGTTTGGGTAAAACTTTAAGTTTAATTAGTTAACATTAGTTAATAACATTGGTTAACATTACTTGATTACTTGACTTAATTAAATGAACAATACTTCTACAGAATTTGTTCATCTTAGTTCATGTTAATTTCAACATTTACTAATGCATTATTAAAATCACACATAATCACACAAATCACGTTAACATTAGTTAATGCACTGTGAACTAACATGAACTTACAATGAATGATTGTACTTTTATTCACTAACATCAACTAAGATTAATAAATATTGGTCTTTTTTTCTTGTTAGTTAAAACAAATTACCTGTGTTTGTTATAATCATTAAAACTATGGTCATACATTAAGTATGTACTGCCACTTCCCTTAAACATCAAATAAAAGCATTTAATTTGGTTTCACAAAATATTAAATATTTTCAAACACATACACTGTGTTGTTTTCTCATTTTACAGAGAGACCCAAACCTGTAGTTGGTGTTGATCCTGATAGACATGTGTTCAGAGGAGAGACGGTTACTCTCACATGTGACATACAGCAGACAGGAGACTGGGAGTACAGCTGGAATAAAGACAACAAACAAGATTATATCATTAGACAAGACCAGAAATATATAATCACGTCTGTGGATTGGTCTCATAGTGGTGTGTACAGCTGTAGAGGAACTCAGTCAGAAGCACCAACATACTCTCAGATAAGTGATGGAGTTACACTGACAGTATCAGGTGAGTCAGTTAATTTGTTCTTACTGTAAATTGTCTTCTAAAACAAACAGAAGGAGTAGGTAACCAGGTAAATTTGATATCATGATCTATCATGTTTTTAGTTAGATTATGTTGTAGTTAAAAGTTCACTGCAGTGATGATGACAGCTGAATCAGAGTATAATTTTTTTACTGATTTGAACAGCTGTGTATTTTTGTAGCTCAGATATTTGCAGTATTCGGTATCTGCCACATTATCTGTTGTTATAAGATGGCTGAGACATTCAGATGCAGAACTGCATAAGATGTACCTTCACAGGACAGATGCTGTGCAGTGATCAGTGATTGTTTTAGAGAGCTTAATGCGGTAAATTTTTTATATAGTTCCTTTAATCTGACTTTTGTGTCACACAAATTTGAAGACATTTTAAATGAAACCTGAAAACATTAGGTTCACTATCAGGTTGCACTGTGTCCCCTAGAGCAGTGGTTCCCAACCAGGTTTGTTGCTGCAAGAGCCCCTGCTCCAAGGAACCGGGGTGCTGGGCAGCAACCTTGTGTGATTTATTGGGACTATTGTTTATTGTAGTGTGTATCTCTATGTAACAGCTGAGTTGAATATCATCCTTTTTTTTACTAGATGTAAAATCTTTACACTTGTGTGTCTAATCTGGTTTATTCTTATACTTTATTCCTATTGTCTTTATTCTTATTGTCTATTATTGTAATTAAAATAAATAAATAAATAAATAAATACATATATACACTCTGACATCATATTGCGCCCAACTTCAATTCCTACTTTGTGTGGTTCCACAAGGGAATTTAACCAACAGCTGGAAATGTAAACAGCTACAGTGACCGAAAGTAAGATGTCAAACTAATGTAGCCAAAAATGTAAAAAATCACTAAGCAACCACAAAGACAGTAATTTATTGAAGTCATATTTAGGCAACACTTACATTGTTTGATTCACATTATTTCTCGATGCTACACACATAAAAAAAATCTTTAAAAAAGTTTCATTTTGAAGCATACCACAGATTAAATTAAAGACTGATGGTAGAATCGTAGACTGATGTAATTACAGTTTTATCTACCATGAAACGGCATATTTATCATGTTGTAATGACTACAATTACATTTAGACATTTAGCAGAAACTTTTTTCCCAAAGCGGCTTACAAATGAATACAATGGAAGCAATCAAAATCAGCAAAAGAGCAATGATGCGCAATTGGTATAACAATTCTCAATGAGCTTAATGTAGTACATGTAGCAAGGTATTTTTTATGTTTCATAATAAACAAAACGAAAACAGGGAAGCCCCGCCCACACCCACTCTGATCTGCCTCGACCTTCTGTCTCCACCTCACATTTGAGCGCATTGGGATGGACCTTGTGGGTCCGCTGCCAAAGTATGCCCGGGGATATGAACACATACTGGTGGTTGTCGACTACACCACCCGGTGCCCTGAAGCAGTTCCCCTGTGAAAATCCATGGCCAAGTTCATCGCCTGCAAGCATTTCCTGCTCTTCAGCCAAGTCAATCAATCAATCAATCAATCATTTTTATTTATATAGCGCTTTTAACAACACAGGTTGCATCAAAGCACTGTACAGTATAATGACAGGGATATATAGTGACGAGAGTGACCAATTTCTTATTAAATGCAGAGACGGTCTCTGTAGTCAATTCAACGATAGTCACTAGAAGTTAAGTGTCCCCAACCAAGCAAGCCAGAGGCGACAGCGGCAAGGAAACAAAACCCCATGCATATAGAATGGAGAAAAAAAAACCTTGGGAGAAACCAGACTCAGTTGGGGTCAGTTCTCCTCTGACCGGACGCCCAGCACTTAACCTCCAGTTCAATTTTAAACGCAGCTGTGTCAGATAGTGTAAATGACTTAGTGTGTGCGTGTGTGTGTGTGCATCAGGATCTGGTGATCTGTCGACGGGCGCATCTAGGTTTTCTGGTCTCTGATGAACATAATCTATGGGTGCTGATCCACCATCTAGTCTGGATACAAACTGTGAAAACAGATTGAGAAAGAAACAGGACTAATATTAGCGTAGATGCTATTCTTTTTACGATGTCACAAGTACATCGTATTTTTAGAGTAGTGTTCCCGGTTCCAGCAAATCTAAGTAATGCAGCCTAAAAATCCTTTAACGGATTTGAATAATAAAAGGTGTGTTGGTGTGTTATGTGTAGGCTAAGTTAAAAGATGTGTCTTTAATCTAGATTTAAACTGGCAGAGTGTGTCTGCTTCCCGAACAGAGTTAGGGAGATTGTTCCAGAGTTTAGGTGCTAGATAGGAAAATGATCTGCCGCCCGCAGTTGATTTTGATATTCTAGGTATTATCAAATGGCCAGAGTTTTGAGAACGCAGCGGACGTGCAGGACTATAATGTGATAAGAGCTCGCTCAAGTATTGAGGAGCTAAACCATTCAGGGCTTTATAGGTAATTAATAGGATTTTAAAATCTATTCGATGTTTGATAGGAGCCAGTGCAGTGTTGACAGAACTGGGCTAATGTGATCATACTTCCTAGTTCTAGTAAGGACTCTGGCTGCTGCGTTTTGGACTAGCTGAAGTTTGTTTATTAAGCGTGCAGAACAACCACCCAATAAAGCATTGCAATAATCTAACCTTGAGGTCATAAACGCATGAATTAATATTTCTGCATTAGAGGTTGAAAGCATAGGTCGTAATTTAGATATATTTTTAAGATGGAAAACGCAGTTTTACAGATGCTAGAAACATGATTTTCAAAGGAAAGATTGCGGTCAAACAGCACACCTAGGTTCCTAACTGATGATGAAGAATTAACAGAGCAGCCATCAAGTGATAGGCTGTGTTCTAGATTATTATATGTGGGGTTTTAGGTCCAATTATTAGCACCTCTGTTTTTTCAGAATTTAACATTAAGAAGTTACTCATCATCCAGCTTTTTATATCGACTATGCATTCTGTTAGATTCTCAATTTGGTGTGTATCACCAGGCTGCGCTGAAATATAGAGCTGAGTATCATCAGCATAGCAGTGAAAGCTAACACCATGACTCCTGATAATATCTCCCAGAGGTAACAGTGTAAAGGTTGAAAAGTAACGGTCCTAGCACTGAGCCTTGAGGAACTCCATATTTCACTTTTGATCGATATGATACCTCCTCATTTAATGCCACAAACTGATAGCGGTCAGATAGATATGATGTAAACCATGCTAAGGCGCTTCCTCTAATGCCAACATAGTTTTCTAGTCTATCCAAGAGAATGTTGTGATCGATAGTATCGAATGCTGCGCTAAGATCTAATAGCACTAATAACGAGATAAAACCACGATCAGATGATAGAAGCAGGTCATTAGTAACTCTAATGAGAGCAGTCTCAGTACTATGGTACGGTCTAAAACCTGATTGGAAATCCTCACAGACACCATTTTTTTCTAAAAAGGAATACAGTTGTGAGGATACTACCTTTTCTAGTATCTTTGACAGAAAAGGGAGATTAGAGATTGGTCTGTAATTTACTAAGTCTTTGGGATCAAGATGTGGTTTCTTAATGATAGGTTTAACTACAGCCAGTTTAAAGGTTTTGGGAACATATCCTAATGACAATGATGAATTAATAATGTTCAAAATAGGATCTATGACTTCTGGAAGCAGATCTTTTAATAGTTTAGATGGAATAGGGTCTAACATACATGTTGCTGGTTTAGATGATTTAACAGCATCGGCATCCCCAGGGAGATATTGACCAATCGGGGTACCCCCTTCATGTCCCGGCTAATGACTGACCTCTGCTGGCTGCTGGGGGTGAAGCAACTCCGGACCACAGACTTATGGGCTTGTTGAACGTTTCAACAAAACGCAAATACAGATGTGTATGAGAGATGTGTTGTTCGGCATTCCAGGAGGTGCCTCAAGCATCAACGGGCTTCACCCCTTCAAACTCCTCTTTGGCTGCAAGTTCCTCGCCACTTGGCAAAGTTCATATACCTTTATTGAGCGGATCGGCCCTGTTACCTACCATCTGCAACAACCAGGGCGCCGAAGGCCTGAACGGATCTACCACATAAATCTTCTCAAGAAGTGGGTCGGGACTGAGGACCAGGTGGCCGCTCTCGCAGTCTCCGAACCCGTGGTTGTTGATATCAACCTGCAGCTGCTGCTGCGCAGAAGGGGGAACTCCAGCACCTGATCGGTCAGTACTCCAATGTGTTCTCTCCTCACCCCGGGCAGACCAACGTAGTGGAACATGACATCCATACAGCCCTAGGAGCCGGACCGTGTCCCAGAGGCTCGTCGGCAAGCTATAGAGGCCAATATTCATAAAATGTTGAAGTTGGGGGAAATTGAGCCTTCCCGCAGTCAGTGATCCAGCACCATTGTAATTGGTTCTGAAACCCAACGGCACCCTCCGCTTTGGCAATGACTTCCGGCGCCTAAACAAGGTCTCTGAGTTTGACGGCTACCCCATGCCCCGTGTGGATGAGCTGCTTGACCGCCTGGGAAGGGCCTGGTACATCTCGACCTTGGACCTCACGAAAGGCTACTGGCAAGTCCCCTTATCTGAATCCGCCAAGCCCAAAATCGCCTTCTCTACACCCAGTGGCCATTGGCAGTACCTGACCCTTGCCTTCGGCCTTCACGGGGTTCCCGTGCCATTCCAGAGAATGATGGACATTGTACTTCAACCACATCAGTCCTATGCGGCCACTTACCTGGATGACATAGTGGTTCACCTGAAGACCTGGGAGCGCCTGCGGAGGGTGCTGTCCAAACTGCGGGGCACCAGATCACCGCCCACTCCTGCAAATGCCACCTTGCCCTTGCTGAAGTCCAGTACCTGGGATTCCAGGAGGAAAGTGTCCTCATCCGGCCCCAGGACAAGAAAGTGGAGGCGGTCCAGAATGCTCAGAGGGGTCAGACTAAGTCCCGGGTACAAGCTTTTTCGATGTTTTATCCCCATCTTCTCCTCTATAGCTGCCTCCCTGACAGACCTGACCAGGAAGGGGCAGTCAGACATGCTGCAAACTCCCTATAGCCAACTTCAACTGAAATGCACCTCACTTCATTCTACCTGTCTGCAGTTGCTGATGAGTCCTTCATATTCTGCGAACTTCCTTTCAAAAGCTTCTTTCTAGCAATATTCCTAGGAGACCATCAGTTCCAGCAGCACATTGTTTTGTGTATTCCGATACAAGAATGACGTCTGGTGGCAGAATGATAACTACAATATGACTAGGGAACTTCAGATGTTTCTCTAAGTCCACTAGTAGTTGCCAACCCCTTGGTGAGGCCAAATATCCTCTTTGTTACAGTAGGCTGCTCTCCAGCTCTGACAAAGTTAATTCTCTTCTTGGAGGGTTGGGACTGCTTTGTCCTTTTAACACCAGTGCTGATAACCTCTTGATTGTCTTGATCATGCCTCCATCAATACTGAACCTCTTCAAGTGTTTTTGAGCAGCAGCTCAACACATGTTCCATGGTTCCTTGCTTGGAGCACAGTGGGCAATTGCTGTATTCAGTCAACACTGAATCTACAAGCTCCTACAGAATTTACAGTTTTACATGTGAAGATTAAATGGATATAACACTTAATTGTATTCATATTTCATCTGCCATTTGCCTGGTTTTATATTTTACAGATTTACCCACATCTACCCTGACAGTGACACCAAAGAGTATATTGACTGGAGAGACAGCCAATCTGACCTGTGTGATCGAGTCTAATCACAGAGACTGGAGATATGAATGGTATAAAGACAGTGTAATGCTAAACACGTCTGATCATCACACTGTAAACAGAGACACTCTCACTATCAGAGGATCTACTGAGTCTGATGCGGGTCAGTACTGGTGTAGAGGACAGAGAGAAGAAAGACCATCATTCTCACAGAAGAGTAACCAAATTAATCTGTCTATTAATGGTGAGCAAATGAATATTGTGATAAACTCTTGCCAGTTGTTTAAAATAAACAGACATAAAAAGCCTTCAGGAGGATCTTCAATGCTGGTCAATAATGTGCTTGTTTCTGTTTTTCAGTGTCACGTTCAGATCGGATTTCTGTCTTCAACATCCTCAGGTTTCTTCTGAAAACTTGTCCGTATCTGCTGTCGACAGTCATGCTGCTGTTCAAATATTACAGAGAGAGAGGTAAGACTTCTGTCTGATCCACAAACCATTCATATTCAGACAGACAGGCCATTACTATCTGTCTTTACATGTTATAAACCATTTACAACAGTTGGTGGTTGTTTATAAGCAGTAACTGCAGTGGAAGCAAAACAGAAAGTGTTGTCTTAAAATAAATGTGTGTGTATGTGTGTGTGTGTGTGTGTGTGTTTGTGCACCTGGTATTTAGTGCTTTATGAGGACCAAATGTCCCCACAAGGATAGTGTTATGCCAAGCCAGCAGAGGGAGCTCTTACCTCTGCATGAACTGCAATTGCTCCCTCTGCTACTACTTCCTGTTGACTGTAAATTCTGAAGCAGCCCTTTCACTAGCATGTAGTACGGAAACTCACCATAAACATGGAAACCCAACGTGTGAGTGTTTGTGTGTCACAGTTACTGAAGACCGAAGCCAAATTGCTGTACCAGAGGAACAAACTTATATCTGATTAAAATTCATTCATCATTGAAGCATGATGCTGGAGTCTCTCTCTGAAGGACACACTTTCGGACATATGGACAATTTAGTGTTTCTATTTCACCTGTATATTAGACAGTGGGTGAAAAACAAACAAACACATGGAAAACAGCAAGTCCTTCGGCTCATCATCTATCGATGTTATTTAATGTATCTGTCTAATTCACTATAAGCTATTAAAAGTTCTTCTTTAAAGATATTCATAAAAATAAATACTTCATCCAAACATTATTTATTTTTTTATTTCTCAGTCATTGTATTGCATTGCATTATGTGTTTTGGAACTAAAGGGCCGTGATATAATCATTGGGAGATAGAATGTCAACTGATATTAATATCGTTTTATTGTCTGTGTTTTACTCTTATAAGATTTCATTGATTTCCATTATACATCAGAATTTTGACCATATAAATATCAGCATTGCACCAAACTGCACATATTGCTCTGTTTCAACCTCAGAATACTGTAATTTCAGAATTTTAGCATTTAATAATGTCTTACTTTTATAAATGCCTTCCCTGACAACACGCTCACAATGCTCATTAGACATTAGACACATGCACTGAGTAGAATATTAAATAACATATACCATGACAGCAAACTAAATGGTCAAGGGAAAAAAAGAAACAATGTGAGCATGCATAAGATTTTTAGAAGTCAAATGTGTCGCTATATAACAATAATAGCGACATTTTTACATCATTACATTCTTAAAGACAAGAATGGTTTTCTACTGTAAAACAGACAGAGAAACTGTTGCTTTTAATTACTGGATTATGCAGATAAAAAAAAACATGTTCAGAGTGAGATGTTGAGACAAGAAAAAAACATATTTTAAACATCATAAAAACGCCCAAAGAAGGGAAAATACTTAAATCACACAATGCCATTTAAAGCAATCAGCATAAACGGAACTGCATGCATCTTGCTGGAGCCATTTCTCTCTGTTTATGTGTACGATGAATCTCGGAATTCATACCTGAACCTGTCTTAATAACACACTTACTAGGTGTACCATAGTGATTCACAAGAAGCATAAATGGATTCATGGTTTACCCACAATTTTGAACAAGGAAGTTACGGAGTGCAGCTTTAATTTAGTCAAGTAATGATTATGCAACACAATATCAAGCTCTTTAAATGAAAACGTGTGGCTCTTAAAAGAGCCTTTGCCTTCAGATCAGACAAGCTTTACCAGGCTTTTTGGGGGTGTCAGCAAATTGAATTCAGTGCTTTTTAATGCCATTTAAAAATGTTTAATGCCATACACAATATATATTACTACACACACTACCAGTTGAAGGTTTTATTAAAGGTTCCACCCGGATTAGGTGTCACTGTTAAAAAAAAATAGTAGTTGTTTGCACTATTTAGACGAATAATTGACTGCACTGATCAAGTTAAGTAGAAATCACTTGGTATTTTACATTTTTGAAGAGGGATGAGGAGGGGCTTTTTGAAGCAGGTCTTCAGAGTGAACAAAGAGCAGCTGCCTCCCTGCGGAGATGGGCTGATGCTCGAACGGTTAACGTTTATAAGCCATGTGAATCGGTGAGTTTATAAAGAGTTATCAGTAAATATTTTTCTGACAAAAGTGCTATCCCAAAATCTGGGCCGATGTTAAACTCTAAAAAGGTAATAAAATGTTAATTTAACTTTTTCTATCGGTTCACAGTTTATTTATAACGTTAACTTTTAATTTAGCTATTTCACTAATTTCATAGATTGTAACATTATCCAGAGTGTTTTTTGTATGTTCACAGTAGCTGCAGCATGTGTATTTTGTTGGTTTAGATTTTTTTTGTGTAACTTACATGTGATCATGCTTTCTTGTAGATCATTGTCTTTTTTATTTTACTACCCAACAGACTCAAGAGCCGACTGATATTAGGTCCCTGGTGCTTAGAGGGCTCCCAATTGTTGACAACCCCACAGACTTCTTCAAAGCATGCTTTGTAAGTAACTTATTTTCTCAATGGGAATCTTGGACCATTACAGCATACTTTTATTAGTTCATAGTCTTTGTATTTTATAAAACATGAACATTAAACAAACCATTAAAAATTAAGAGAATAGTAAAAGATCTGTCAACCCTTTTTTTAACATTATTATTTACTCACATATAGGTTTTGACTAAAAGACTTTTGTCTGTCTAAAGAACAAAACTGAAGTTGTTATTTTAAGCTTGAGGCATTTCTTTCCCTACATTAATTCTCCAGGTGACCTCAACTGAAATGTTAAAAGGCCTTAAAAGCTGATAAAGCAGTTCATAATCAATTCATATATTACTTTGTCTATGTCAAACTATTTGTTTAACATAATTGATAGTTATTTAATGAGTAATGTCTTAAATGTGTTGTGTTGTTAGGACTGAGGATCACTTGTTCCACCATCTTGACCTTGGAATCCTCCTTGTTGAGCATAAAGGTGCTGTGACTCCATCTTCTCTGGGAGAAGTTGTGATGGAAAGCACAAGAAGCTTAAAATATCATCTTGTTGTGATGTTGGGTGCCAGAATCAACATAATACAGCCTAAATTAGAAATATTGACCGCACCTGATACCACTTCCAGACAAAAAAAGGACGACAGCTGTGGTAAAATTCAATAAAATAAGCGCACTGCACAGAAACAATGGTAAATGGTAAAAAAACTAAAAAGTAAACTCCAGTGTCTAAAGTTTTATTGCATATCACAACTATATCGTTCATGAAATAGGAGTGGCTATTTACACTATCTCCACCCACCAATCAACATTACAAAAGAGGGTCATTTGATATCAGCTCCCATGCAGATGGTGGTCTCCCAAACGTACGGTGTGGTCTTATTATAATGCAATTGACTTGGGCCTGACCATTTTCAATTTTCAAATCTCATCCAAAAAGCATTTTTTTATTAGTAAAAATGAAGGAAATAATCAAAAATTACTTTATTTGGATCTTTTATATAAATATGAATGTGTATCATCTAAAATGCTAAATTGTATAGCCATGTATGGGCTATAATAAGATTTTAACAACAGTAAATCACAAGAGAAAATTATTACAAACACTCCTGGTTTGACCAAGCACAATGGTGTTTTAATGCCACCATTTTACCATCAAAATTTACGAGATTAAAGTTGAAATGTTTTGAGAGTGAAGGCGATTTTTTTTTTGTTACTCATGATTATTTAAATACATCTGATTATGACCTTGTTAATATGTAACAGCAAACATATTTTATCTTTGCCAAAAAAAGTTTACATTAGTTAAGAGTAAAGAGTATTAAAGTGTTAGTTAGGCTAAGAGTTACCTGCACATTTAATCACACAAACTGTCACGAATGGCACCTCTGTGGCTCTCTCTGACCACCACCGGAGGGAGCTCTCACCGGAATACTGATCACCATGGACTCAATTTCCCACAACCCCGTGCCTTGGGCTGATTAGAGCCACCAGGTGTCTTCTATTTACTCAGCCTTTATAATGAGCTTCCCCACGATCACTCATTGCGAAGTCCTGTTTGTCCTTACAGCAATTCTGAGCGTTTACTCCTGTTTTGATTATCTGTTGCCGACCTAGACAGTGTTAGTTTCTCTGATTGTTCTCTGCCTGCCTGCTGACCCATTGCCTGTTATCGTTTTGTCTTCTGGATCTCCCTTATTGCCCTGTTTGCTCCTAATCTTAGCTTGTTTGACTAAGATTAAACCCTGTCTCACATGGATCCAACCGTCTATGATCCTTCATTACACAAACCTAGTAGTCTATTAATATAAAAGTGAAGGAACGTCAGATGGTATGGAAACAGTACCCTGTAGCCTAATTTATAATGAAAATATATTGTAATTGGAAAAATTATTGACTCAAATGCAGCTTAAACTGAAGCAAATACAGCGATAGGCCTATGTCATGTCACATTAAAGAGTTTGAAAAGCGTTATCCTATAATATAGCCTACATATTGTTTGTATTTGGCTATAAAACTGACTATGTCCCCCGACGCTCCCATTCCAGGCTGGTTGCATGAGCAAATTAATAGGTTATATCAAAATATTAGGTTATAACTTTAATCTTTATTCTCTAAAGATTTCAATTTTTTTCTCATAAAATTTCAACTTTGATCTCGTTTCTGTGTCTAAAAGTGTGCAAAAACATTGTGGGACAAGGTTTTCACACTGCAGCTGTCATTGTAAGACAGTTTGGTTGTATGATGGAGCGACAGTAACTAAGGGGGGCAGGGTTTACCAACCACACCTTTATCCCATTCTCAGCTTTAGAATCGGGAGGACATGGCTGGAAGGAGTATTTTTGAAATTTCAGCCTCTGAAAAGCAAATCAGTCTGTATCCGGGATCCTCAAATCTGGATCATTAAATTCACTTTGCTAGACAAACTCGCTAGAACTTTGATCAAACTCACCAACTGTGATTTTCTAATGATCCTGAAAACAGCTACTAACATTCATTAGGGTTATAGCTAAATATATTTTGCATATTTAGTTCCATGTGCATTTCTGTTTAATGTTAAATTAAAGGGGCTCTATTTTCCTATATTTTTATTTAGTAAAGCAGCAGCAAGCTGGAATGACTTTTGGCATCAAGCAGCACATTCTCAATAAAGAATCCTGCTGAAGACACACAAGAGTCTCTTGATCAAACATGTAACGGTCATGTAACTATTTCTTTTGCAGAAGAAGCAAAATCTAATGTTTCGAAGCTATGGAAATATTCTTGTGCGCAAAGAAAGCAAAAATACTAACTCAACTATCTAACTATCTTCACTCCAGGAACAGTCCCCTTTCTATAGCAATAATCACTCAATCTCTTTGAAACACACACACTCTCTACAGCATGGTTCAGTGTGGTTGTCTAACTGGGCCGAGAACGGTTTGTAATCACGCCACGCCATTCCAGGCTAACATGGAAACACTACTGGAAGAGTATCTGACAGTTCTTAGAACCATTTGTCGTGATCGTGTTTTTGCAATAACGTTTGCATGTAATATGGTGATATATGCAATAATATGCAGATATTTACATAATTTATTAATAGATACATAGGATACTTTGTTTATAATGTATAATTCATCGTTTATACAGCTTAGTTGTCATCACCCAGATTTTTTATGAGAGAAAAATTCAAATAAGAGCAAGATTTACATGAACAGGCCTACATTAGGAATGACCTCATTACTACATACACCGGTCTGTTTGTAACGTGTGAAGCTGTGACTGATTTTAATGAACAAAACAATGCAGTGTCAGATATTCTCTGAAGTACAAAAACAGCTTTAACAGTTTGAATGCACAGAACACGCAGCTTTTTCTTCATGTGTTTCTATGTAGAGTGTCGTCTCCTCCCTCATCTCTTAAACGCAGGAAGTGTCTGATTTAGCGTTCACTTCACTGTTAAACACTCTATTAATGTGTCAGTATGGGGTCCAGTGCACTGCCTCTCATACCCTGTGAGTATTTTATTATATTCTACACATTATATTCATCTCATGTTTTATTATTCTGTGATCATTTCATTATTCAGCTGAAGATAAAAAATGGTTCTTCTGTATGTAGGACAAACTCATTGCTTGTTGTATTCTTTAATATTGAAATTCAATGTGATAATATGTTACGTGTGGATCAGATACAGAGCGTCACATAACAGGCATTTATTTGTGCTGCATTTTAAATATCGCTGAATGATTCCATAAGCTACGTTTTCGGAGGGCTATATGCCCCTGGTAGGGTCTCCCAAGACAAACAGGTCCTAGGTGACAAGCCAGAAAAAGAGCGGTCCATAGCCCTTTATGAAAAAACATTAGAAAAAGGTTGTGACGACCCTGGTATGGAACACTGGACCAGCTCTATATCCTCTTTAGAGTACTGGAGGTGGTCTTGTTTTGTGACCACAGGATCTCATCTCCGCTTTTTGTGGATGATGTCTTCCTGTTGGCTGCATCTGGCCAGGACCTACAGTTAGCACTGGGGCGGTTTGTAATCACGTGTGAAGCGGCTGGGATGAGAATCAGCGCTTCCAAGTCTGAGGCCATGGTTATTAGTCGGACAAGGGTGGCTTCTCCCCTTCAGGTTGGTGAGGAGTCCCTGCTTCAGGTGGAGGAGTTTAGGTATCTTAGGGTCTTGCTCATAAGTGAGAGAAGGATGGAGGGTGAGATTGACAGATGGATCAGCCTCTTGGCTCTCCTGGGAATGCCTTTGTGTTCCTCCCGAAAAGCTGGAGGAAGTGTCTGGGGAGAGGGAATTCTGGGCATCTCCTATTTAGACTGCTGCCCCTACAACCCGGCCCAGGATAAGCAGAAGAAGATGGATAGAGTGATGGATGGACATTACAAACTTTTCATTAAAACCCTAAAGAATTATATTAACTTGTGCAAAAATGGCATAATGATAACTTAAATCGGATGTGTTAGATACATAGCATGAGTTTGGGATTGAGGTTCAAAGAGTTTAAGAACAGTGGCCAAACTCACAAATTTATCTAGCACTTTTTATTATTTCTGAAACTTTTGTTGAAAATGAATTGTCCATATAGTGGCCTACCGAATACCAACTTAAAAATCACTGAATATTATTGCATTGCAAGCACAAAAAGTGTCCGATTGGTGTTTGGTTGTTGGAATTCTGTTTTATTAGCAGTCTGTCTATAACGAACACCATGTTCAATTGGAGACGTTAAGTCCGAGTGGACTATGTTCTCTGCATAGGTTGTTGATGTGACCGTTCAGAACTGTGGCAACCCCCAAACCTGGTGGTGGACACAGGAAGTAAGGGATGCCATCAAGCTAAAAGAGGAGTCTTATCGAGCCTAACTGGCTTGTTGGGACTCCTGAGGCAGCTGATAGGAGGTCCAAGCAGGCTCGGGTGGTTATGGAGGTTACTTTGTAAATTCTGAGAGGCCATGGAGAAGGACAATCAGACAGCCTCAATAAAGTTCTGGTAAACTGTCCGGTGCCTCAGCAGTGCCCTGCCAACACCGTATACAGAGGCGTCAGTTACAACTACTGGACCAGCTCTATACCCTCTTCAGGGTACTGGAGGGTACATAGGAGTTTGCTCAACCTGTCCATGTGTGTTTTTTGGATTTGGAGAAGGTATTCAACCGTGTCCTGTGGGGGGTGCTCTGATAGTACAGAGTCCGGGGGCCCTTTGCTGAGGGCTGTTTGCACTGTGTGTGACCACAGGATCCTTGTCTTTCCTTTTTATGGATGATGTTTTCCTGTTGATGTGTTCCTGCATCAGGCTAGGACCTACAACATGCTCTGCGGTGGTTTGCAACTGAGTGTGAATGAGAATCAGCACCTCCAAGTCTGATGCCATGGTTCTCAGGCGGAAAAGGGTGGTCAAACGATGCTGAAGTTTTTCTCAGAACTAACTTCTGAGACACATTTTTTGTCTCTGTGTCGTTTTTATCAGATGTGTGAAGTCAGTTCTCACGCACTTTGCAGGAAAAAACACAACTGTACTTCATTACATTAACATATGATCCACTTATATATATATATATATATACTTAATATACATATTCAGACCAATTTTGGGTCATTTCATGGTTCTATTATGTCCATTTACATGATGAATAAAAAAGCACTGAGGTCGCTCGGCGCTGGTTCCTTTCTTTTCACTTTAACTAAACTAGGTTTGGTTCATTTGTAACATAGTTAGTATGAAAACATTTCATGCACCACTATATTGTCAGAATAAACCTTTTAGTGAATTTAGTGTTCCCAGTCCAAAATAGCAGGCCCTTTATAAAAAGGCTCATAAATCGCATATTATATTACATGAACACCAAATATTTGATTTATTATTTTTGTCAGCTTGTTTATTATTATTGTTGTTTTTGTTATTATTATGACTGAATTAATAACATTAACTAACTGATCATCATTAATCTAAGCTTTTGCACCTTAGTGATTGAAAAAAAAAAGTAACAAACAATAACAAAACAATAGGTAGGAATAATTTCAGGAAAATTATAAATTTCTAATGGTATTATTATTATTATTATTATTGAATGGTAATCAAGTTCAATGCATATTCTGTCTCATACATATTGTTTTAGACTACAAGGCACCCATGTCTGTTTTTTGCCTAAAATTTAAAAGGTTTACGATGTTTAATACATTTGACTGTTAGCTTTACTCTGGTGTTGGTTCACCCGTTATCTATGGTTAAGATGATGTCAGCATCAAACAGGAAGTGAGGCGGTGTGTTTCTCAAACTGATGTGGTATAAGTCTGTGGTTTGTTCTATTCCAGTGAAGCATCAGTCGTGTCAAACAATGAGCACATTAATCTTCCTATTTCCTTGTTATTGTATGTTTTGAGTTTTTAATCCATTTAAATGATGTATTTGAATACATAAATATATGTGGATGTCTCTCTCTCTCTCTTATCTTCTTCCGCTTATCCGGGGCCGGGTCGCGGGGGCTAAGCAGAGCCCCTGCTAAGCAGAGGCGTCCCTGCTTAGACTAACAGTCTCCCTCTCCCCAGACACTTCCTCCAGCTCTTCCGGGGGAACACCGAGGCGCTCCCAGGCCAGCCGAAAGACATAGTCCCTCCAGCGTGTCCTAGGTCTTCCCCGGGGGCCTCCTCCCGGTGGGACATGCCCGGAACATCTCCCTTGGGAGGCGTCTGGGAGGAATCCGGAACAGATGCCCGAGCCACGTCAACTGGCCTCTCTCGATGTGGAGAAGCAGCGGGTCCACTCCGAGCTCCTCCCGAGTGACTGAACGCCTCACCCTATCTCTAAGGGAGCGGAGGAAACTCATTTCGGCTGCTTGTGGCACAAAACACATGTGGACTGGTTGGGCAAACTCCCAGGAACCCTCCAGGTTCAACTATCGGACGGATTCTCCTCTCCAGTACCCTGGCATAGACTTTCCCAGGGAGGCTGAGAAGTGTGATCCACCTATAGTTGGTGCACACCCTCCGGTCCCCCTTCTTAAAAAGAGGAACCACCACCCCAGTCTGCCAGTCCAGAGGCACTGTCCCCCGCGTCCACGGGATGCTGCAGAGGCGTGTCAGCCAAGACAGCCCTACAACATCCAGAGACCTGAGGTACTCCGGGCGGATCTCGTCCACCCCTGGTGCCTTGCCACCGAGGAGCTTCTCAACAACCCACCGGTACCTGTCAGCTGCCTCAGGAGTCCCATGAGCCACCCAGGCCCGATAGGACTCCTTCTTCAGCTTGACGGCATCCCTTACTTCCGATGTCCACCATCAGGTTCGGCGGTTACCACCACGACATGCACCGGAGACTTTACGGCCACAGCTCCGGACGGCTGCGTCGACCAAAGAGGTAGAGAACATAGTCCACTCAGACTCAATGTCTCCAGCCTCCCTCGGGATCCGGTCAAAGCTCTGCCGGAGGCGGAAGTTGAAGATCTCCCTGACAGGGGTCTCTGCCAAACATTCCCAACAGACCCTCACAGTGCATTTGGGCCTGCCAAGTCTGTCTGGCCTCCTCCCCCGCCAATGGATCCAACTCACAACCAGGTGGTGATCAGTTGACAGCTCTGACCCTCTCTTCACCCGAGTGTCCAAGACATGCGGCCGGAGATCAGATGATACAACCACAAAGTCGATCATTGACCTCCGCCCTAGGGTGTCCTAATGCCATGTGTACTGGTGGACACCCTTATACTTGAACATGGTGTTTGTTATGGACAGACTGTGACTAGCACAGAATTCCAACAACAGAACACCACTCAGGTTTAGATCGGAGGGCCGTTCCTCCCAATCACGCCCCTCCAGGTGTCACTAGCATCACCAACGTGAGCGTTGAAGTCCCCCAGCAGGACGATAGAGTGTGCGGAGGTGAGCCCGACTATCTCTAGCCGGTATCTCTCGACCTCCTGCAACAACTCAGGCTCCTTCCCCCCCAGAGAGGTGACGTTCCATGTCCCTAGAACTAGATTCTGAATCCAGGGGTTGGGTTGCCGAGGTCCCCGCCTTCGACTGCCACCCAAACCACAAGGTACCGGCCCCTTACGGTCCCTCCTGCAGGTGGTGGGCCCACGGGAGGATGGCCCCACGTCGCTGCCACACGTTCACATGCCGGCCCCGGCCCCAGGCCTGGCTCCATGGTGGATCCCCGGCTGCGCCATAACAGGCGACGTCGCGACTCCATTATTATTTTTCTCCATAAGGGGTGAGGTGGACCGCTCTTTGTCTGGCATGTCACCTAGGACCTGTTTGCCTTGGGAGACCCTACCAGGAGCATATAGCCCCGGACAACCTAGCTCCTAGGGTCATTCAGGCACTCAAACCCCTCCACCGCGTTAAGGTGGCAATCCTCGGAGGGGGGCGATCCTCGGAGGGGTATGTGGATGTACATTTTTTTTTTTTTTAATGTGGATGTACAAAATGATAATTAAAATACATTACATAAAAATAATCATAAAAACAATCACAACAATTAAAGCAAAGAACAAACATTTTGCAATAACTAAAGAAATTTAATTAATTCAAACATTTAAGAATTAAACAAAAGAGGATGCATACATTTCAGTAAAAACTTGGACAGAGCTCCTTCAGTAAATTCACTGCTGAACAGATATGTTTTGAGTCTGGATTTAAATGTGGTTAATGTTTTATTTTATAACACATCTGATCTCTTCTGGAAGCTGGTTTCAGCTGCAGGACACTTCTTTTGAGCGAACTCTTGGTATTTCTGACGTGATCCTGATGATCTGAGTCTGTTATATTTAGATTCAGTGAGCATATCTGCAGTGTTTTGAGGTTCAAAGCCACTGAGTGATTTATTAATGAGTAAAAATACTGTAAAATCAATCCTAAATGACACTGGAAGGCAGTGGTGTGATATACTCAGTGTTTCTGATGTTCTGGATGAGCTGCAGATGTCTGTTTTCTTGCGAAGGCCAGTCATTATAAGTCCACTCTGTTGCTGATGAAGACATGAATGAGTTTCTTGACAAAACATCTAATTGTTGCAGTGTTTTTTAGTTGCAGTATTGTCTGATCGATTTACCTTTTTCAGAATAAATGGCTCTGAGGAGATTTTAAATCCAGATAGACCTTTCATTAACATATTAATTACAGACAGAGTAGATGTTTAAACATCAGTTGTGTCTCTTGCTGACAGATATACATTCTAAATCAGTTTTCTGTCATGCACTGTGCCTCTGTGGCTCTCTCCGACAGCAACTGGAGGGAACCCTCCCCGGAGTACTAGTTTTCAGAACTACAATTCCCATCATGCCTCCACTCAGCTCTAATTACCTGCCCAGGTATACCTTGTTAAGACTGCTATTTAAGCTGCATCCAGCCTCCAGCACATTGTGAAGTCTTATCATTCCCCCGGATGATAATGCCGAGCTTTATTCCCACTACTGCCGTCTTCCTGTGTTTGACCTTGTTCTGTTTACCGATTATCCTGATTGTTTGCTGCCTACCTGTTGACCCTCTGCCTGTTTCCCCTGACTCTGATTATTATCTGCCTGCCCCTGTTCACGATTCTGCCTTGTCTGTGATATTCCTATATATTTTGCCGACTTACTACCTGTTTGACTATTCTTATTAAAGAGCGTGCAAATGGATCTGCCTGCTTGTGACTCCTCATTTCATTTACAGTATTCCATACATTTACTGTTTTACTTTTGGACAAGGTGTCTTTTGTTGTTGTGTGATTAATATCTGTCATGTCTGCATTTCTAGGTCCTGAACAAATTCTTTTCATACATGTAGAGCAGGGGTGTCAAGTTCCGTTCCTAGTGGGCCGGAGCCCTGCAGAGTTTAGATGCAACCCTAATTAAACACACCTGATCCAGCTAATCAAGTACTTGCATAGTATATGTGTTTTAACATGGTTGAATCTAAACTCTGAAGGGCTCTGGCCCTAAAAGGAATTGAGTTTGACACCCCTGATGTAGAGCCTTTCAGTTTTAAATAGCTTGCTCTGTTCTGAGCTCACTGCAGCCCTTATACAGTAAATACAGCCACCGCATACAATCAGGAAATAATAACAAAACAACTTCTCTTATGAATGTAAGCATAATTCTGTGTATTATACTGAATCAGGAGTAATAAAAATCTTCTACATACTCCTCCCTCTGAGAAGAGATTTGTTGTTGTGATCTTTCTCTGTCGGAGGGTTTTTCATTCCTATAGTTGGTATTTTAAGACTAGAAGTGTGTTCTTCTGCACTCATTCTAGTGATCAATGAATGGTTCTTCTCTGAGATCTCAATCTTTATCCTGGTTCTTAGGCCACGTTCACACAGCAGAAGAATACAGAAGAGTTTGTCAGTCTGGGATTTGGGATTGACGACTGTATTTTCTTTACGGTTGTCAAAATATCTTTCACTACAGACGTGTTTAGAAGTCTGTCTGTATGAACGTGCAGCAAGAGTCAAGCCTATGTACCAGTAACCATAGCGACAATGATCGAAGTAGTATCAAAGATGGCGACATCCTTAAACTCAAAGTCTTGTGAGTTTCAGGCATGACAAGAGTTCTTTCTTCAAAACTTCATTAATCTTTGCTCAAGCTAACAGTTACAAACCAACATTTTATACTTTTGACAAGAATCTGCTTCTTCATGTAATTATGTCGTGCAAGTGTGGCATTGTGTTTTCTTTTCTTTTTTGGTATTGCTTTGTTTTTCTTTTCATTTTCAATTTGGATATATCAGCATTTGGATAACAGCTGTTTTGGCTTCTCATCTCTTAGTGTCTCTTTTCCCCATCATTCACACACATTCTCCCCCGTCAGACTGTTCCCCGTCTGTTCTTGTATACTGCTCTGAATCAGGAACATGCTGTTTTATCAGTGTTCTAGGGGTGTTTTCCTTACAGAGCTTCGGGGTGTAGGATCGATGTAGGGGCCTCAAAAAGAGCTCCAGCAAAAAAAGAGAAGAGCCAGAGCAACAGTTACAATCTTCTAAAAACCAAATGTGAGACTTTCAAACTGACCAATCAGCAGATTACAGCTTCAACCACTGTGCAAAAGTTGTGACAGTTAAAATATATGTGTCTGCATTTAGCTGCGGCGATGTGTCAGACTTAACATGCACCAGACAAAAAGCAAGAAAAGTTTGACAATTGTGAATATAAGCATAATTCTGTGTATTATACTGAATCAGGATTATTAAAAAACCTCTACATCAACACTGTCAAACACAGCACTTAGATCTATAGTATTTAGCCAGAATTAGTCATTAATTTAATATAATTCATTATCTTTTTGAGCTCTATCTCTGTGCTGTGAAGAGGTCAGAAACCAAACTGAGAATATGTTCATGTGTAGTATTTTGTGAATCTTCTCCGAGGAGCAGTGAATCATCAGTAAATTGAATCTTGAATCGGTTCTTGAGTCATTCTGTGTGTCGATGTTAAATGATAGAGAATTTGATGACAATCAGTTGAACTCTAGACATGTTTCATTGATTGTGTTTAATGAATGTAAATGTTTCATGTCTGTGTTTCTTCTGCTTTTAGTGCTGATGTCCTTCATCCACGCTGGATTCACTCAAGGTATTGAATTACTGAACCAATGTGAATTTATTTGTGTACATGCTTCACACCGGTTTATAGTGGTTTATTTCAAGAATTTAACTGTTATAACTTAATGTGTGCTGTTTAATGTTTAAAAGATAAAACTCATATTTAGGATGATCAGTGTCTCCCAGACCCTGCAGTGGAAATGCAATCATTCACTTGATCAGTCAATCTGTCAATCTGTCTACCAATTAATCAATTAATCTAATAAATCACTGAATCAGCTCCACAGCACATTGTCTCTGTCCTCTCCATTAATTAAAATTAGAATTAACATCAAAAGCTATTTAATAAAAATCTGTTAACATTTTACAGTAAGGTGTCGTTTGTTAACATTAGTGTATTAACTAACACAAACTAACTAAACGATATATTTATTATGCTGTTTATCCATCTTTGTTAATGGAAATGCAGTTATTAATGGTTAATTCATGTCAGTTCATAGTGCATTACCTAAGCTAACAAACACAAATTGTGATTTTAATAATGTTAGTGAATGCTGAAATTGACATTAACTAAGATTAATAAATGTTGTAGAAATATTGATCATTCTCAGTATATGTTAGCTAGTGTTATTACTATTAACTAATTAACTGATCCCTAAGTAATGTAAACTTAAATACTAAAACCTGTCAAAACTGAACAACTGCAGAGTCAAAAAACCCACAAAGTAACTGACATTACAGAAGAAGAAGAAGAAAACATTTTAGCAACATCAAAAAAAAAAAAACATGCTGAGTGTAAAACCTTAAACCAGCACTGGAGATTACCACAGAGACAATAAACTAACTCATAAATAAGCTAACTAACTAAATAACTAGCTAATACATAAATACCATTTCATATGACCATTTTGACTAATTTGTTGGTCATTAATAAGTTTTATGATTTCAAAGGTGGCTGTTAACAGACAGATAGAAGTTAGATGCAAGTTTTCCATTTTCTCTAAAATTTTCAAAGCAGTATGTGTATTTCTCAAAAACAGCACCACGTAATGGATTTCCTGCAAAAGCCTGCAACTTATTCAAAATCTTTAGTTCATCATTTAAAAGTGATATTTATATCAATAAACATATCAGTGCCATTAGAATGAAAAGTCTAAGATAGTCAAAATGCTTGTCAATATAAAATGAAATGCAGAAGGCTGTGCTACTTATGTATGCCATGTATCCTTTCAAAATGACACATTTACTCATTACTGTATGTGGGATATTGATAAAAAGAGACCATTTTGAATTACAGTATTGAGGATACGGTCAATATCTCAGTATTCACCTGCACTCTTAAGTAATTGTAGGGCCATGATTAAAAACACATTAGAAATAAGTGACCCTTATTTCTTCTGATATGCTCCTCATGTACCAAAGCGATCCCAAATTGTTCAAAAGAATGAGAAACCGCTTTAATGATGTGAAAAAGTGACTAGATAATGTGGAGGTTGAACAAGTAGTTTTGATTTCTGATCTGAGTAATGCTCAAGTGCCTGAGAAAAAAACTGTAAAACAAATGCTTTTTTAGAAACATCTGAAAACAGTTTTATCTACTGGCCATCTACAGGAACTGAACAATTATATTTTAATAACATTTTCATTTCTTATTCCATCTGAATTGACAAAACAAGTAAATCAATAAAACATTTTATTTTAGTGTAAGGGTCCCCCTTTTCCTGCAGAACGGAATCCAGAGGCCCTGGTCGAAGGTCAATGCGTGTTCGGTTCTTTCCTTTGCGTCTCCTCAAAAATCATTAATATTTATTAATCTTTTGGGTTTCCAATTATAGTACTGTAATGATCTGCCTGAGATTCCCTGGGTTCACCACTGGATGGCGCACTTTCTGCTCCAGATCACCACCCTGTTAGAGACTTGTAGCACACCTGTTTTTGATCACTCCTAATGACCAATCTTATTTAAATGTCTCCCTGCCTATTGTTCTTGTTCAGTCCTCATGTCTTTCTCAGAATCATGCTGCCAAGTTTTTTGCTGTAAGAGACTTTCTTGTTTTCTGTGTTCTTTGTGATTTTTCTCCTGCCTGAGGTCTAAGGACAGCTTTCTGTTTGGATTACTTTTTTTTGTATTTTGTACCAAGGAGTGTTTTGAGTTCCTCAGTAGCTATTCTTGTTGTAAGTCTCAAAGACTTTTTCTTGGTTCTTGGGATTCATTCTTCTTTATATTTTTGCTTGAGTAAAGAACCTCAGAGTTCTCTCTAAGCCTTCTCATTATTTCCTCTGCAACTGGGTTTCACCTGCTCCAGTGGAGTAGGAGTAAGTGTCACACTAATACATCCCGGAGACCTGAGTTCGATCCCCATCTAGACCGTAACAAGTATTGAGCTTATACATAATTTTATCTGACTCCAATCTTTCGTGATTTTAGTTATATTTATTTAAATGTAAATGCTGATCCCTCTAGTTGTGATTAAATTTGGATCATTAATTAACTATAATATTTTCTAGTTTCCACTTATCATATGTTAGGAGTCTGGGTCACTTAGAGACCTTGTTTGGCCAGAACAGACTCACAACACATCTGGGCTAGTCCAGGTCTTAGTCAGAGGCTACCCCGTAGATTGCTTACCTTAATGCAGCCATCTCCTCGATAGACTCAAAAAGAGTAATTTTTTATGCGTTCCCCAAGTAATAGCATGCTAAGCCAGTTTGGTGGCCAGAAGTCAAGATCTCAAAAATGTGCCCCCGGCTCCATCCATTGATCGTTGATCTGACTCACCCTAGCACGCCAACAATGCGGAAAACCTTAATAGTCACTAACCTTCTAGAAAAGTTATTTCAGACAATAGTATAAGTTAACCAAGATTAACATTTATTTTGCCGGGCAAGAATAGGTTTTGAAGAGAGTAAACAACTTTTTCTCAGATCAGTCTTAATGCATAAACAGGTTTTGATTCACCACCTTACTGTCTTTCCCTGTTCCCTTGGGCCAAACTCTGAGTGGTGCCTAAGGGACCACGAGGAAGTGAACTCAGTCCAATGTCTACAGCCGAAGTCTTGTCAGAGCAGGCTGCGCTGGTTGAGGGTGTGTGAGAGCAGAGTGGTCACCTGAAAGAACAACATTAAAGCAAGCACAGTAGAAATCACATCAGCGATATGTACAGTCTCTCAACTCCTGAACAATCAAACAATAACCGAACACTAACATGGGAGATGATGTGGGATGAAAAGGTGTTAAACAACAGTTAACAAAACAGCAACCATCAAGTGCGAGTGGTAAACCGGGTGTCACGTTTGTGGTAAGCACGAGAGCACACAACTCGCGTAAATGAAAATAAAGGGTTTAATCCAGAACGGCAAAATAAAGATACAACGGCAGGCAGGTAGAACAGGCAGGCAGGACAAACACAGGTATAGACATCGGGTATGGACCTTGGGTATAGACCTTGACGATCGGACAAACTGAACTGAAAACACAGGACTTAAATACACGGGGTAATTGACGAGACACAGCTGCAGACAATAATACAATTAACACAGAGGGAAGGCAGGGCACAGGAGGGAGTGCACGTGGCGCGGGCACAGGAGGGAGCGCACGTGGCGCGGGCACTGGAGCGGGACGGAGCGCACGTGGCGCGGGCACAGGAACCAGAACCAGCGGGCTAACGGGACGGCTGGGCGGAAACAGCGGGCTAACGGGACGGCTGGGCGGAACCAGCGGGCTAACGGGACGGCTGGGCGGAACCAGCGGGCTTATGGGACGGCTGAACGGGAAAAGGAATGTCTCAGGTTACGAATGTAACCATGGTTCCTCTAGGGAACGAGACGCTGCGTCACAAACGCTTTGGGAACGCCTTCGGCGTGCGCCGTTCTGAACCACGTGTAAAATCTGTCCAATGGAGGGGAGCGACGTCATGGATGAGATGACGTCGCCGACCAGGAAGTATAAAGTCACGCTCTGCGATGCCGGCACCAGCCTCGTAGTGAAGTAAGCGCCGGCAGGGGTGCGGGAAGTATGGCATCGGGACGCAGCGTCTCGTTCCCTAGAGGAACCATGGTTACATTCGTAACCTGAGACGTTCCTCTTCAAGAACTCGAGCTGCGTCACAAACGCTTTGGGAACGAGATGCCCACTCCGCCATATTTCCAAGGCTCTGCCTGAAACGGGGTCCTCAGACCACCCATCAGGAAAGGACAGAGGAGCCAGCAGCAGCCCTCATGTCCAAGTTGTAAAACCGGGCAAAAGTGGAGGGCGTGGACCACCCCGCAGCGTTGCAGATGTCCCCGAGGGAGACACCGCTAAGATAGGCCTTAGAGGCCGCCATACCCCTGGTAGAGTGCGCTCTGACCCCGAGAGGGCATGGGAGTGCAGAGGCTTCATAGGCCAGGTGGATAGCCTCAACTATCCACCTGCTAACAGTCCGCTTAGCAGCAGCGCCACCCCTATTTGTCGGACCAAAACAAATAAGTAATTGGTCCGACCTCCGCAGAGACGCAGTCCTGCAAGACATAAGTGTCCAGTGCTCGCACTGGACACATGCAGTTGAACTTCCGCTGGTCTGGATCCTGGAGGGGGGAAGACAGAAGGCCTGCAGTACGATCGGCTGTGGTGTAACAGAGGGCACTTTAGGTGTATAACCCACTCGTGGGTATAAAAAAGCCTCGGACATGCCTGGGGCAAAGTCCAGGTGAGAGGGCCTGCAGATCTCCCACCCTCCGCAGAGAGGTGATGGCGAGGAGAAATGCTGTCTTAAAAGATAAGACAGGTAAGGGAACCTCTTCGAGGGGCTTGAAGGGTGCCTTACACAGAGCCTCTAACACCACAACCAAATCCCAGGGGGGAATTCTGGTCCGCACTGGAGGTCTCAGCCTCAGCACACCGTGGAGGAATCGTGTAACTAATGGGTGTTTGCCCACTGAGTGGCCACCAATAGGGTCATGATATGCAGATATAGCTGCCACGTAGACCTTTAGGGTGGAGTGGGATAACCCGGTGGAGAATCTCGCCTGAAGGAACTCCAGCACTGAACCTACTGGGCAGTTAACTGGGTTTAAGTGGCGATCTCCACACCAGGAAGTGGACATTTCTCACCTCCTGGCATACACGCTCCTCGTAGAGGGAGCTCTGGATTGGAGGATGGTCTCAACAACCTCAGCTGAAAGACCAGAGGCTATGAGTTGTGCCCCCTCAGGGGCCACACCCACAGCTTCAATAACTCCGGGCGAGGGTGAACTATTGTTCCCCCCGCCTGAGAGAGTAGATCCGGCCTCAGGGGGATCTCCCACGGATGACCGTCTACTAGGCCGATGAGGTCCGCAAACCATACTCGGCCCGGCCAGAACGGGGCTACCAACAGTAGTCTGACTCCGTCCTGGCGCACTCTCGCCAGAACCCCGGGGAGCAGGGCAATCGGGGGAAATGCGTACAGGCGACGCCTCGGCCACGCCTGTGACATGGCATCCAGTCCCAGGGGAGCTGGATAAACTAGAGAGAACCAGAGGGGACATTGTGCATTCCCTCGAGAAGCAAAGAGGTCCACCTCTGCCTGGTAAAATCTCGACCAGATCTGCTTCACCACGTCGGGGTGAAGCATCCATTCCCCCGGCCTCAACCCTTGTCTCGACAGGGTGTCGTCTCCCGTATTGAGATGCCCAGGGATGTAGGTCGCTCTCAGCGAGCAGATTTTGTCCTGGGACCACACAAGGATCTGGTGCGCCAGCTTGTTCAAGGGGCGCGAACGCAGACCTCCCTGGTGGTTGATGTAAGAGACCACCGCTGTGTTGTCGGTGTGCACCAACACATGGTGACCTCTCAGGTCTGGGAGAAAGTGCTTCAAAGCACGAAATACCGCTAACATCTCTAGCAGATTGATATGCCACCCGTGGTGGTGATCGCTCCACAGACCGTGGGCCGGGCGCCCGTTCAATACTGCGCCCCAACCGGTTAGGGATGCATCTGTCGCAAGGGAGGTCTGGCGACATAGAGCTCCTAACCTTGGGCCCTGATTCAGGAACCAAGGCTTCCTCCACAAGTCTAAGGCCCGAACTGCACGGCGTGACACTTTGATTTTGCGGAGTGGGTTCCCCTCGGGGAGAACCCCTTGGTCCTGAGCCACCACTGTAGGGGTCTCATGTACAGCAGGCCAAAGGGTATCACGTTGGACGCAGCTGCCATCAGGCCCAGCAGTCTCTGATACTGCTTGACAGTGAATGACTGGCCTTCCCTGACTCTCTCGACTGACATGAGGATTGACTGCACACGGGCAGGAGACAAGCGTGCCCACATTGTGGTCGAATCCCACACCACGCCTAGGTATGTGGTCCTCTGAGCGGGACACAATACACTCTTCTTGGCGTTCAGTCTCAAACCCAGCTCCCCCATGTGAGACAGAACAACATCTCGATGTTGAACTGCCATCTGCTCTGATTGAGCTAATATCAACCAATCGTCGATATAATTGAGTATGCGGATGCCCTGGAGCCATCCATACACTTCGTAAATGTGCGGGGTGAGAGTGCTAGGCCGAACGGAAGTACTCGATATTGGTATGCTACGCCCCCGAAAGCGAACCTCAGAAACTTCCTGTGTTGAGGAAGGATGGATGTATGGAAGTATGCGTCTTTCAGATCTATGTTGACAAACCAGTCCTCGGATCTGATTTGAGTCACCACATGCTTGATGTGGTGACTCATTTTGAATTTTGCATTTTGAACTTCAGTCTGTTGACTGAGCGGTTCAAGACCCTCAGATCTAGGATAGGACGCAACCCTCCGTCCTTCTTTGGAACAATGAAGTAGCGGCTGTAAAACCCAGATTCCACAGCATGAGGAGGGACCACCTCGATGGCCTCCTTCCTGAGCAGGGATCTTACTTCCTGTTCCATCACCAGAGCCTGCTGGGGGCCGACTACTGTCGGTGTGACACCCCTGAATGTCGGTGGTGGAAAACCGAACTGAATTCGATAGCCTTTCTCTATCGTTAGTATGACCCATTGAGATACATTTGGCAGAAGTTTCCACGCTGCTAAATAATCTACTAAGGGAATCAGCCTCTCGAGGCTGACCTCTGGTGTGTGAGATACAGGTAACCCGGTGGCCTGAAACGGTTGACCGGCAGGCAGACAACGGGCTAGCTGTAAACGGGACCCCCGCAGGGGAGGCGCGTTCCCCGGCCGTGACGCACCCTCGGGTGAATCCGGCTGGGGAAACGTGCTGGAAGCCTCCGCACTCTGGCACGAGGGCAGAGATAGCGGAGTTACTCCCTGAGGGCCCTGAGGAGGAACGGGTGCCGTCTGACCAGGCATAACCTGATCCTCCCCAGGAGGGGCAGCCCTCAGAAGCCCTGAACCACTCATATCAGGGCTTCTTGGCCGTGGACTTCCTGTCCAAAAAGGCCCTCAGGTCTTTAGGCCCGGAAGCCCCCGGCCCAGAGCGCCGCTTCGCCCCCTGCTGTTTTTAAGGGGGGGAACGAGAGGCGACGCTCTGTTTCTGCACATGCCTATATGAGGAGCTGGCACGCGGTGGGGGCATCTCTCGTCCCGATGCCCCCTGAGATCGACGTGGGAGGAAACTCTTGAACGCCGCCGCCTGTTTACGGGCCTCCTGGTACCTATCGACGACCTCATTAACGGAGTCGCCGAATAGGCCAGAAGGCTGCAGGGGCGTCCAATAGGCAGACCCTGTCCCGCTCTTTCATGTCGGACAGGGTCAGCCAGAGATGCCTCTCCGCGGCCACAAGGGATGACATAGACCGCCCTACAGCACGGGCGGTCTCCTTAGTGACGCGGAGGCAGAGGTCAGCCGTCCGATGCAGTTCTGCGATGTCATCGGACCTGACCCCCTCTCCCTCATCGATCTCTTTCAGCAGGTCGGCTTGGTATGCCTGCAACACCGCCATAGTGTGCATGCAAGACCCAGCCAATCCTGCTGCAGACTCTTAGCCATCAAAGCCGACGTTGTTCTCAGCGGCCTCGATGGTAAGGTCGGAGCCTTCAAAGACGATGCCGCACCGGGGGACAGATAGGTAGCAAGAGACTGTTCTACCCGGGGCATCGCCTTATAGCCGCACTCCGCGACTCCCGCCACATTACCATAATAACTAGCAGCGGTGGGGGAGAAAACACGAGCGGAGTACGGCCTTCCCCAGGACCTCGACAGCTCACTGTGGAGGTCTGGGAAGAACGGAAGGCTCCGTCTCAGAGGTGGCTGCTTCACTCTCAGAAATCTTTCATCCAATTTAGATTTCTGAGGCTCAGCGTATCGCTCGGCGGGCCAATCGATGTTTAATTTGGCAACCGCACGAGTTACCACCTCTAAGAGCTCCTCATATTGTGGCGTGTGCAATGGCGCATCGTCCACCACGTCAACATCAACCTCCTCGGAGGAAGAGTGAGCGCGAGTGGACGTCTCCCCCGTGGCCGACGAAGCCGGAGTTCGGGCTTCGGACACACGGTATTGAGCGCCCGATCTGGCCACTCAAATCAAAACTTGTTCGCGAGGGTCCACGTGAGTCGCTTGCACAGTTTATTGAGTTCGGTTTAGTGACTGTGGGGTCAGCTTTCACGTTGGGTGTTGAGGAAGAAAAGGACACCGCATCAACTCCAGTAATGGCCGCCTTCCCCGAGCCGCTTCCCAAGATGGCCGCCGCCCTCCCAGAGCCGCTCCCCAAGATGGCTGCCGCCTTCCCAGAGCCGCTGCCCAAGACGTCCGCCTCCCCCGAGATGCTCCCCAAGATGGCCGCCTTCCCCGAGATGCTCCCCAAGATGGCCACCCTCCCCGAGCCGCTTCCCAAGATGGCCGCCGCCCGCCCAGCGCCGCTTCCCAAGATGGCCGCCGCCCGCCCAGCGCCGCTTCCCAAGATGGCCGCCGCCCGCCCAGCGCCGCTTCCCAAGATGGCCGCCTGCCGTGCAAAGCCTCCAGTGCCCGCAGCCTCGTGCAAAGCCTCCAGTGCCCGCGCCTCGTGCAAAGCCTCCAGTGCCCGCGCCTCGTGTAAAGCCTCCAGTGCCCGCGCCTCGTGCAAAGCCTCCAGTGCCCGCGCCTCGTGCAAAGCCTCAAGCTATCCCACCCTCCCACCCTTGCTACACGTTGTCGATGGATCCCAGCAGCCCCTGCACTCATCCTCTGCCCTCCACCTGGAGCTCGCCACAGGTCTGCCAGTCTCCATCGCCGCCGTGGGTGAAGGATCACTCGCTTCATCGTCCCGCCTAAGAGTCACAGACTCCACCTCGGCTTGTAGACCCGTCGGCTTCCCTTAGGCTCCTAGCTCCCTCCTCTCCACCGTGCTCCGTCAATCCACCAGCTTCACCAGGCTCCATCATCTCTCCGGCTACGCCTTGGTCGGTCGTCGACCATCCGTCTCCTCAGGATTGCACTCCTCCAGCTTCGCCTCATCCCTCCATCCCTCCGGCTCTGTCAGGCTCCTCCCTTCCCCCGGCTCCACCTCAGTCCTCTGTCGCTCTGGCTTCGCCGCGTCCTTCTCGTCCACCGTCTCCGCGTCAGTCGCAGAAGCCTGCGGTATCGCCTAGGACCTCCAGCGCCTCTGTGTCACCCTGGATCTTCGGCTCTCCGCCTCCGCCTCAGTCTCCTCGACCACCTGCCCCACCGCCGTCGGTCGGCCCCATGGGGTTGATGGCCACTACCCCTCCATGGCTCCTCCCTCCGTCGACTCCACCACTGACCATTATGGCTGGGCTCTGGATCGCCTCCCGCTCCAGACTCCTCCTGATTTCTCCCTGGCTCCTCCCTCCGTCTCGTCCTCCTTGGACTCCGTTTGCTGAGCCCCTCCCGGAACCCCCTCCCAAGCTCACAGTGTTTTTTGTTTGTTTTATGGAGCGCCAGGAGTCGCTCCTAGGAGGGGGGCTATGTCACCAAGCCAGCAGAGGGAGCTCTTACCTTTGGGTGATCTGCGATCACTCCCTCTGCTGCTACTTCCTGTCTGAGGACTATAAATACTGTTGTAGGCCCCTCACCTGCAGGTTGCATTGTTCGCCTGTTCTATTGTTGTTTCAGAGTTTCCTTGTGTTTTCCTAGTTGTAGATTCTTTGGTTTTGACCCTGCCTGTTTTCCGTTGTTCTGATTGTTTGCTGCCTGACCTGACCACCGCCTGTTTCTGGATTTTGTGTTTGCCTCATCTCTGATACTCCTGTTTGACGCCTGCCTGTTTTGAACATGCCTTCGTTTAATAAAAACCTGCATATGGATCCGCACGCCTCAGGCCCCTCATTTGTGACAGTCTCTTTCCTTGTGAGACTCATATCTTCACTGGGAATAGAAATCTGAAGCAGACCCCGGTTGATCTCGCTGTAGGTCTTTCGCTTTGTTTCAGAAGCAGCTGAGAGGTCAGGAAATATCACAAGCTTCTCTCCATAGTAGATGAAGGATTTGAACTGATTTTCAGTCAATTGTGAAAATAATGCATCTTGACAACAAAGATTTCTTAAAGATCTGTGAATGTTCAATCAAAAGTTTTTAAAGACAGTTTTTAACGGGTGCAAAATAAATTCTGTAGCTTTATGCCCAATCTCCTCACTGCTTTTAATATTTAAACTGCTCAAGATTTTCCAGATCCATACATATCTCCATCAGCTGAAAGACGCTGCTTGTTAACTTTTTTACCTCTTTTTATTATTTGGAAACTGTGTCAGAAATAAAAGTTGCTCTGACATTGGTTTAATTTCATCCACCGTGTTTTTCATGGTGGAGATTGTGACATCAGTCTCTTTTTTTTAAAGCAGTTAGTTCACCTCTGATGGAGAACTACAGCCTCAACTAACTTGTTTTTGTCTTTCTTCACAGATTCACCCAGATCTTCACTGACTGTGACTCCAGACAGTCCTGTATTCACTGGAGAGAGAGTCACTCTGAAGTGTGTGATTGAGTCTAATCACAGTGACTGGAGATATGAGTTTTATAAAGACAGAGTAAAGTTACAGAAGTCTGATAGTTCCAGTGTAACTGATGATACTCTTATTATCATAAAAGCTACTAAATCTGATGTGGGTCAGTACTGGTGTAAAGGACAGAGAGAAGAAAGACCACAATCATCTCAATCAAGCTCAGTTTCTCTCTTTGTTGTCGGTGAGTTAAACATCATTATCCTCATAAACTCTCTCTAATATCACATATCTATAATCTAAACGGAGTTTGTTCAGAACAGAAAACTCTTACTGTTTACTAAAATCAACTTTTTATGCTCTATTTTGATCCATTTTGATTTTAATCCAATAAGAACAAACCAATGCAAACAAAATTATTTAAATGATCACATGACATCAATTAATAGAAACTGTTCAATTTAGTGAAATAAGAACAAACTAGATCATTATATTTATTCATTATTTTATTTATAATATATTTTACTTTATAATGTTGATTTCCTGATATTTATTCATTTAGCAGAGGCTTTTATTCAAAGTGATTTATCATAAAGAGACAAATAAACACAGGAAGTGCTCATATGTCACGTTTGCGGTTTCGCGGGAAGGAGCTCTCGAGACGCAAAGTAAACTTAACCAGATTTAATCTCAAACGGGTAAAATAAATATACAAAGGCAGGTAGGCAGAACAAAAACCACGTATAAACCTCGTATGGACATTGACGATCGGACAAACACACAGGACTTAAATATACAACGTAATTGACTTAACTAACGAGACACGGCTGAAGACAATTATACACTAAACACAAAGGGAAGGTAGAGCACAGATAGCATGTGGCACGAGACAAAGACCAATGACAAAGAGTCCAGAGATGTGACATCATAATACAATATTTCAGACATAGTTCAGATTAGTAGAAGCTAGACAGGAAGGGGTTAATGACAAAATGTTCATTCTGGGGAGGAGTATCCCTTTAAGTAACGATAAACAAATATACAGACCTTATGTCTTCTCGGGTCGGGGGTGTTCTGGAAAGTGATTTTGTGTCTCTGTGATGATAACACAAGATTACTTGAAGATCTCAGACTCATAAGAGTGAGGAAGTAGAGCCTGTGACTGCTCTAGACACATTTCTCTTGACCTAAAAAATGAGACATTTCTAAATTCTATGGTCTAACTTTCTTTCAGCTGTACAAAAGAAGGTGTTTTTGCTGCTTGATATCCAATGTTTTTTGTATATTGGGACATTATTTTAATGTATTATATTATTTTTGATCACACTGGTTTGTAGTGAAACTCGTTATTTAACTTCTGTATAATGACCTGAAAGTTTCACTCATAGACTTCTGTGTTGAAGAAAAAGGTGTATATGTAAGAATCAGTGTCTTAAACTTGAGTCGGTGCAGGGAGAGGAAGATTTTATACAACCATCATTTTGCAGCACACTAGACACCGTTATGGAACAATAGATACATAAAAGTTAGAAACAAATCATAGTATGACAAGGACTGGATATCAAAAAGATTCCCTTCAAATTCTTAAAACTAAATACATAATCTCCCAAAATGGGATAATTCCATCCAGTGAGTATGAAAGACTTAGATTTGGATTTGACTTTAATAAATCTATATTCTGTGATGACACTGAAACCATGGATCATCTGTTTTTTCATTCTGTGTATGTGGATACTTTATGGTCTGATATCCATGTTACCTTGACAGCTTCACCCAAAAGACATTATCTAAGAACTAATAAATAATAGCAAGATTAATAATAACATGAATAAAAGATGATTTTCAGGTCAGTAGCGTCCTTATGATGGGAATATTTTATATTCACAAATCTAAATATTTAAAAGTAAAACCAGCCTTTTATGCTTTTCATAATGAGTTTATACAAAAAGCTCTTATACAAAAGTCATTAAACTAATAAAAGATAAAAAACAATAAATCTGTTCTTTTTATTATTTTGAATAAAACCTAGCCACAATATTTTATAAAGTACAAATACTCTGTGATTTATCATTTCTGGCTCTTCAGGATCTGAATGTGTTCTTGTTCTCCTGCAGATCTGAAGCCAAAGCCTGAACTCACATCAGATCCTGAAGGAGCTGCACTGACAGGAAACACAGTGACTTTGACCTGTCTCGTGAATCTGGGCACTGGATGGGACTTTTACTGGAACAAACACACACTGACCTCTGAGACAAAGACAGAAACAAACTCCTACAGAGTGAAGATTGATTCAGTGTCTGATGGAGGACAGTACCGGTGTAGAGCTGGAAGAGGAACACCAGTCTACTACACACAATACAGTGATGCACTGTGGGTAAATGTTACAGGTGAGAGAAAACATATGTGATAAATATACAGATCAAAGACAATATCTGAAGAACTAATTAAACTTTTAATCCAAAATAAATGAAATAATCTGTGTTTGTACAGAGAGCCAAAAAGCTGTGGTGACGGTACGGCCTGATAAACACGTGTTCAGAGGAGAAACAGTCACTCTCAGATGTGATATAAAGTGGGGAGGAGACACTGAATGGACGTACAGATGGGAAATAGAGGGAACAAACTGGTATAAAGACTCTGCTGGCCGATGTACAAAAGAGTGCAGCAGCAGTGAAACAGATGATCAGAAACACAGAAATGCTGTCAGTTGGTGTTCAACACAAGACTTGATCCTCAGAGTTGAAGACTTTCACAGCGGTATCTACACCTGCAGAGGACAGAATAACACTCAATGCTCTCAGCGCAGTGATGCTGTGACACTGAAGGTTTCAGGTGAGTTTGTGTGTTTGTTGATTGTCATCAGTGTGAACAGCTTCTCTCTCTATAACCACTCATGTTTTGTTCAGCTGAAGCTCAGGCAGCAGTGCGAGTGTCTCCACAGCCGTGGCTGACTGAAGGAGACTCAGTGACTCTGATCTGTGAGGTTCCAGGCTCCTCTACAGGCTGGACGTTCAGCTGGTTCAGAGAGGATGATGATGATGAGGATGATGGTCTGTCAGACAGCAGCAGAGGAGCTGGAGACTCTTACACTCTCAGTCCTGCTGCTCTACAGCACACAGGAGTTTATACGTGCAGAGCAGAGAGAGGACGACCGGCCTTTTACACACACAACAGTAGCACACAGCTGCTGTGGATCACTGGTGAGTGTGTGACTGTGTTTGTGCTGCTGTTCATCTCTATTTGTGTTTCAGTACAGTCTCTGGCACGGGGGGAAAGACTAGTGTGAACCAGATCAGCACCAATATTACTATTAAATACACACTTTAAAGGATACACACATGTTCTTGTTTTCAGGTAAATGGTCGCGGGTCTCTCTGAAGGTCAGTCCCAGCAGAAGTCAACACTTCTCGTCTCACTCTCTCTCTCTGAGCTGTGAGGATCAGAGGAGCTCTTCTGGATGGACAGTGAGAAGATACACAGACAGAAAAACTGAAGATTGTTCAAAACAAACAGGATCTAGATGTCGAATCGACTCTCTCAGCACATCTGACACTGGAGTTTACTGGTGTCAGTCTGAATCTGGAGAGAAACATCATCCTCTCAACATCACTGTACATAGTGAGTCCTGTTTCCAATCACTACATCTACACATATTCTAATCTATATTCTAAAGTCTTTTAGTGAAGTCTGGTTGGACTATATGAAACTAATGCATAAAACACTGAAAGCAAGGAATACAATTCAGTTCATAACATTTCTGCCCCTGAACTGTTTTGATATGTTCTTACTATATACAGTAAGCTCTTGTATGTCTTGTGTTGTAGATGGTGAAGTGATTCTGGAGAGTTCTGTTGATCCTCTGGTTGAGGGAGATACTCTGACTCTACACTGTTTACATCGATCTACAAACTCCTCCATCCTCGGAGCTGATTTCTATAAAGACGGATCACTTCTCCAGAATCAGACGACAGGAGAGATGAACATCACGACTGTCTCAAAGTCACATGAGGGTTTCTACTACTGTAAAACACAGAGAGGAGAGTCACCCAAGAGCTGGATCTCAGTCAGAGGTGAGAGTCAGTGGAAATCAGTCTCCGTGAAATCATTTGAGTTTATTCATGTGTATTTGTTCAGAAACACTTATGATATCTCTGGCTCCTAATTCTGGTATTACAGAAATAAACATGAAAAGGTGTGTTTATTATTTAACTTAATAATGTGCTTCTTTCTGTTTTTTTTAGTGTCACGTTCAGATCAGATTTCTGTCTTCAAAATCCTAAGTTTTCTTCTGGCAGCTTGTCCGTATCTGCTGTCGACGGTCGTGCTGCTCTTCAAATACTTCAGAGAGGGAGGTAAGACTTCTGTCTGATTCGTCACTCAAATCATACATTCATTCCCTCTTTAACAAATGATCAGATCATTCTGATCAATACTGCAGAGGAAACAAAACACAAAGTGTTGACTTGAAATAAATTTGGTGTGTGTGTGTGTGTGTGTGTGTGTGTTTCTCACAGTTACTTCAACTAAAGACCACAGCCAGTACGCTGTAACAGAGGATCAAACTTCAGCCTGATATTTCATTCATTCTCCAAACCACATGTACAGAGTCAAAGGATTATGAAGTCTGGGAAACGTTGAACATCACCAATCTATCGTCTTACAATGTACTGGTCATTTTCAGTGATTGCCATAATTTCCGAAGCAGCTGAACGTTTGTAGATGAGTATCCTCACAGATCAATGTCTGTAATTCACCTGTGAGAGAAACCAAGCCAACACACGGAGAACAGGAAACTCCACACATCAACACCTCCTGCTCATCATCTGCTCCAAATACAGTTTCTTAATGTCAGTTAAAGTCACTGTAAGATAAAGAAAGACACTCAGGGAACAAAATCTGATAAATTGTTACAATTGATTAAATATGAACATTGAGATGTTTCTGCTCACAAATCTGATCATTTTGAACCTGATGGTCAATAAAAGTTGAGACGGGGCACCACTAATAATACCTGATAACAAAATTGAATGTGATAAATGGGTTCATTGTGACATTTTAACTGAACAGACCTTCACCAAAAATATGAAAGATTTTTATATTTAAACGATTATATTTTAAATATTGTCTATAAATATTAGCATCTGCACCAGTTTGTTTATCGCTTATCAAAATAAATATTTTCTTGATTTTTTTCCTCTTTTCAGTATGAGCTTCTCATTATATCAGCAATTAAAAAATTATTAAAATTCAGTTTTCGTTGTTTTTGTCAAAATGTTCAATAAACTATCATATTTCTAACTTACAAGCTCATTATTGTGACATCTTTTACAGTTTTTTTCTGCTGCTTGCACACAAAATATTTACTTGTCACACAATTTCTAAAACCTGACACTCAAACAGCAGATGCAAATCTGCAAAACCATATGCTAATTATCAGCCTTTGACTCAGTTTTCAATTTAATAAACATTTTTTGCAAAACACAGCATAGTTCCCCATGTAGGGACCCCAAGAAATATATCCTGTGTTTAATACTATGTCAGAAGTATTAATGTATTTTACTTTTTTAATTTGGGAAACATAGCAAATAACCAACATACTTGTGTTCGGGTTGTGTCCAATAGAAGAGTGTGTTCAATGTAGGTATGCTAACGCAAGCCAATGACTGTTGAGCTTAATGTTACGTTGAGTAAACTCTGGAACTCTCTTTGTGAATCAACCAAACTTCTTGGTGCTTGAGGGACTGAGGAGACTTGGAAGTGGACCGGTTGCGTTCATCACGTGTTCCTGACGTATCGTGACAGGACGTGGAGTGCGTAAGGAACATGAGATTGTTTCACAAATTCTCATCGGAAGAACGTAAGTGCCTTGTTTCCGTGAAGGATTACTGTGAAGTCATCGCTTGTTTTAAGTGCACCAACGAACTGGGCCCCAACGTTTACGATCGATCGAACATTTCAACTGTTTGATTTGCATATGGTTTGAGTTGATTTACATATTTGTAACACAATAAATCTTTGTTATTCTTTTTCTTTACCTCGTTGCAAATTTGTATTTTATTGTATCTGTCAAGTTAATATATTGGGGAATCGAAAACTGAGTTTATAAAAATTAAAAAAGGGAAAGTATACCGGCCTAATTCACCATCTAATTGTCGGGGATCCAGGATTCTTCAGGGACAAATATTAAATTAACCCCTTGGGGTAAAAGGGTTACATCCATGCAAAACACAAAAATCTAACAGGAAGTGTCTTGATTTTCTTTTTCAAACACAACAATTTAAAATTCCACATTCATTCATTAGTACTTCACACTAACTCCTCCATGAGCAAACACCCTTTACTTGACACCAACCAATCATGACTTTAGAACAGGCCACAGGTCAAGTTATAGTGTTTTTTTCAGAGACACAGATAATAAAAATTCTCAAAACTACTCTTTCAGCCTCCACATCATCTAGTCACTTGTACATATCAGAAAAGCATTGTTCTTTTGAATTAGTTTGAGTTTTTGATTGCATTCATGCTATGGATTATGTATATTTGTCTGCAGTTTCCTACATTATCGGTTGATAATGTCACATTGCTCAAAATGTTTTCTATTGTACACTGTGCAGTAGTAAAAGTGTAACTGTGAACTTTATCCAGTCTCTTTCAATCAATATCACACACACAGTAATGTGTAAACTCTCATCCAAACTGTAGTCAGTTTATATCAGGTAACAGACACCACTGTTATATTCACAACATAAGAATTTTGACTATTTTGTTTGCGAATGATGACACAAGGACTTTTTTGTTCTGATGCCACTGGTACATTCATTGATATAAATAAATTACTTTTGAGAGATTAACTAAACATTGTAAGTTACTGGCTTTTTTGCAGATATTTGTTTGGAGCTGTTTGTACAAATTGTTTTGAGAAATGAACTTCTCTGCCAGTATTACAGTAAACTTGATTTGAGAAATGCACCAAAGCTACTGAGAAAAAACTGTAGGATTGGAACAATGCATACAATGTAATTATTTTCTTTTACCGTTTAATACTACATTCAAAACCATTAATGCTTACAGCATTATCTTTTTCAATCATGCATCCTTCCAACCAACCATCTTCCACCACTTATCCGGGTTGGGTTGGGGGGGCAGCAGTCTAAGTAGTGACGCCCAGACTTCCCTCTCCCTAGACACTTCCTTCAGCACCTCTGGGGGAACATTGAGGTGCTCCCAGGCCACTCGATAGACATAGTCCCTCCAGTGTGTCCTAGGCTTCTCTTCTTTTCCTGTGGGACGTGTCGGGAACACTTCCTTTGAGAGACGTCTGGGACAGAATCTGGAAAAGACGCCTGATCCTCCTCAGTTGGCCTCTCTTAATGTGGAGGAGTAGCGGGAATTCTCTCCAGTACCCTGGCATAGACTTACCCAGGAAGGCTGAGGAGTGTGATCCGCAAATAGTTGGAGCACATGCTCCGGTTCTTAAAAAGAGAAACCACCACCCTGGTCTGCCAGTCCAGAGGTACTTTAATGCGGTTTTAAATCCTGATACAACAGCTGACCCATCCTCTATTTATAACTGAACTTAATGTCATCAGTCTTTGGAGGATCCAGAATATTTAAGGATTTCACTTTCTTTTTGTATAATAAACATACAGTAGGACTTTCTATATGATTGCATATTTCTCTGCCCATCTCTAATACAAAACTCTTTCATCTCTATGTTACCAGTGTTATTGTGTTATTATACATGTTATTGTATTATGTATTAAGAGCAGAATCCAGTGCCCCGGTTGAAGGTTTAATGCGTAATCTGTCTTTTACTTGAGCTTTTATTTTATCAGAATTTACTTTAAATTTCGATCTAGCATAATTAAAACTTATCACAGAGGACAAATGTATATTCATTTAGATATTTGATTGTTCTGGAAATCCCATAAGTTAATTTCTTCACTCGTTATGGAATTCACTTGATCTGTACTGATTCCCCTATAAAAGATCGTAATATGTCAAATTTAAGAATTTACTATCAGTCAGAAAAAGTTGTTCATAATCAATAATCAGTTAGAAGCCAATTCAGAATTAAACTCTTATTGATACAAAACATCAAATTTCCCAGAAGTGTGTTGTTTTATTGCAGGGCATGTGTGCAGTGAATAAAATGTTCACCTTTTCAACAGTGAGACCAAGGATGTTGTCTTAACTCATCATTAATAAAATATCAGAAATATTAAAGAAGCTTCTCAAGATTAATATATCTTGTATAATCTACTTCGTCAGATGGCGGCGCGGCAGTAGCACGCAGCGGCCACTCCGGAACCAAAATGGTGTTTTTTGTTTGTTTAAGACAAAATTTTGTTTGCTTCAGCCGAAATTTCGTAGGGCATGAATACCAATGACAGTTGTGTCCGCGCATACGACCACCAGACACTGAAACTGCTCAGAAGCCATGCAATATCTAAACTGAGACATTGCACGCAGACTCCGGGATCTCGGCTTGCTGTGCGGACCAGGCCCTCAGTCCTCTGTGTCTCCTGATGCCGAAGGCTGGGGAAGAGGACGCCGCAAGTGGTGTTCGAGGAAACGGAAGCGCGGTAAACGGGCGGCCGGAACTCCCCTCCATCTTTCTGCTGGGGCTGAACACCTCTCTCTGCAACTGGATCCTGGACTTTCTGACAGGCAGACCTCAGTCAGTCCGGATCGGGAACAGCATCTCCAGCACCACCACACTGAACACTGGAGCTCGTCAGGGCTGTGTGCTCAGCCCACTGCTGTTCACTTTGCTGACTCACGACTGTGCAGCAATGCACAGCTCCAATCATATAATCAAGTTCGCTGATGACACGACCGTGGTGGGTCTCAACAGCAAGAATGACGAGTCAGCATACAGAGGTGAGGTGCAGCAGCTCACAACTAGGTGTAGAGCCAACAATCTATCTCTGAATGTCGACAAGACAAAGGAGATAATTGTTGACTTCAAGCGAGCGAAGAGTGACCATTCTCAGCTGTCAATCGATGGGTCCAAGGTGGAGACCGTCAAGAGCACTAAATTCCTTGGTGTTCATCTGGCGGATAACTTCACCTGGTCACTCAACACCAGCTCCAGCAGCGCCTGAAGAAAGCTCATCTCCCTCCACCCATCCTGACTATGTTCTATAGGGGGACCATTGAGAGCGTCCTGTGCAGTTGCATCACTGCCTGGTTTGGGAATTGCACCGTATCGGATCGCAAGACCCTTCAAAGGATAGTGAGGACAGCTGAAAAGATCATTGGCATCTCTCTGCCCTCTATAATGGACATCAACACCACACGCTGCATCCGCAAAGCCCACAATATACTGTAGTACAGGACCCCACACTTCCCTCACACACATTATTCACCCTCCTGCCATCTGGAAAGAGGTACCGGAGCATTCGGGCCCTCACAACCAGACTGCTGAACAGTTTCTTCCCAGAAGCCATCAGACTCCTCAATAACCACACCTGAATGGACCTCCTGTCCCATAAGCATTCTTGCACATCATATTTATTGTTGTGCACTTCATATTTATTGTTGTTTGTATTTTATGTTCTAGCACTAATTATGTCTTTGCACTGTTTGCACTAATTTGCACACTGGGTTTGCACTCTACTCCCCTGCTGTTTGCACTAGTCTGCACACTTTGCACTTTATGTGGCTAAGGCACTGTCTTAGCTCAATATCTTTTGTATTGTGTTGTAAGTGTGACTTCATGTGGCACCAGGTCCTGGAGAAACGTTGTCTCATTTCACTATGTACTGCACAGCTATATTTAGTTGAAATGACAATAAAAGCCACTTGACTTGACTTGACTTGTCCTCCTTGAGTCCGAAATGTTAAAAACACAGATATTGCATTTTTGTGATCGGTGTTGACCTCGAATGGATGTTTAGCTCCTTCCAGTCAGTGATGCCATTTTTCGAGAGCAAGTTTAATTTCCAAGAACTTTCACTTACCCACGTCGCAAATCTGCTCCACCAGGGAAAGTTTTTTGGAGGAGTAGGCACAGGGATGCAATATAGGCGGTTTTCCTTGCCGGTACGACAGGATGGCACCTACACCTAGGGTGGCTGTGTTCACTTCCACTACAAAGGGTAGATTGGGATTAGGATGGCGAAGAGCAGGAGCCATACAAAAGGCATCTTTGAGTTGTGTAAAGGCCTTTTGGGCTTCTGTAGTCCAGGTTAGCATCTTCTTGTTAAATATTTAGTTATTTATTATTTAGTTATATATAATATTTAGTAATTAATATTTAGTTGATATTTATAATGGCCAGTAGGGGTAAAAAAGGGAATTTTCCACTCATCTCTCTTGCGCATCTGAATGAGGTCATAAGCACTTCTGAGATCTAGTTTCGGGTAGATTCAGGCATCACAAAGTTCTTCCAACGCAGCTGGCACCAGAGGCAAGGGGTAAGCAAACTTCTTACCTCCTGGTCGTTTAGGGCTCGATGATCTGTGCAGGGTCTAAGGCCCCCATCTTTCTTGGCCACGAAAAAGAAGCTGGGCACAGCAGGTAAGGTGGATGGTCTAATGAAGTCCTGTTGCAGAGCTTCCTCTATATACTCCTCTATAGCCTTTCTCTCCAAGACAGAAAGGGGATAAATCCGATCTTTGGACAGTTTGGCACTAGGTAGCAGGTTGACAGCACAATCCTAGGGTCAGTAAGGTGGTAGGTGAGTGGCTGCAGATTTGCTGAAGACGTCGGTGAAGGCATTCAGGTGGAATGAGTGTGCTCGATTGCGTTTCAGGACTTTCGATGGAAATGGAGTAACAGGTCAGAGGGGATGGATCTACACGGAAAAGTGAGGACAGACACTTTGTCTTAGGGGTGTTACTCCACTTCAGCGCTTCACTGGTTCTCCAGTTTATTTTAGGTTGGTGTTGCTGCAACCATGGCCTGGTGAACTGTAACTTCCTCCAGCACCAGTAGGGTAAGACTTTCCTTGTCGAGAAAGCTGATCTGCAGGGTGAGTGGAGGTGTGTTATGGCGAACTAGACCTTTTTGTAAAGAATTGTCCTGGATGGTGGTGATTTGGGAGATGGTGATGAGGAATACTAAGTTTACATTTACATTTACATTTAGTTTTTGAGAGACGAACAGACAGAGTAAGTGCTTGTAAATTTGGTAAGTTGATAAGTTCAAGGATGCACTGAAAAATCCTTTTGAAGGGAACGTCTCCAGGCATATATGGCCTCCCTCCTGAACTATATTTAAAAATATAAGATGAAAATATGGGACAAAAAGTTTTGTCACATCTGAAAAACAAGCATATATTGGGAAATTCTGAGGGACAAATCATTCTAGCCAGAGATTTTAATGAAGTAATAGATCCATTTCTCGATAAAAGTTCACAACAGACTCATTTCATTTTAAAGGGAAAGCAAACATGCACCAGTTCACTATTTCTGAAGATATCTAGTGATACAGAGAAAAGAAGAAGATGGAGAATGAACAAAGCGTTACTGTTAAATCTTCTCTTTAGAAAAGCTTTAGAGGAGGATTTAAAATCATTTTTATATAAATATAAGTAGCACGCAATATATTTAAACATTAATTTAAATAAGATAAACAAAAAATTAAAAATAAGAAATTATAATTGATAAATTATTTTTTGTCAGATAGGCTTTATCAAGAACTCTCTTGATAAAAATATCAGTTGCATGAGATCTACAACAAAAAGGTGGAATATGCTCTGTATAGATTGAAATTTTTAAAAGAAAATTTCAATTTTTATGAAGGAGGAAAAAAACAGGGAAACTGCTAGAGAGACAACTGAGAGAAAAAAACACTTCCGACACAATACTGTATTGTATTGTTTAAAACAATTAAACAGGGAAAATTTTGCACATTTTTGCATCCAAATATATAAAGTTTTTCAGGAATATTATGAGATGCTGTATTTATCTATAACACATAATACATCTGAAGATTTTCTCTCTAAGGTTGAAATGCTGAGTTCACAGATAGATCAGCTGGTGGAGATGAAATCCTTCATTTCTGTAAACGAGATTAAAGAAGCAATTTCTTCAATGAAAAATCACTGGGTACTGATGGCTTGCCTGTAAAGTATTATAAGGAATTTTTCAGGTTATAGCTCCAATACTTAATGAGGTATATCAAGAAATGTTTAGGAAACACTGAGCACCCCCAACTTTTAACAAGGCCTTTATTTCTTTAATCCCTAAGAAAGGTAGAAATATTATAGACCCCTCAGATTTAGAACCAAGTTGGATTCATGAACAACAAAGCTTGATCTGATAATGTAAGAAGCTGTAATGTTGTTTCATCTAATGTGGACGTGTCATTCCAAAACCATTCCAACAGCAGCCATTTTTTTGATGCAGAAAGCCTTTGACAGGTAGAGTAGCAATTTTCATTCTTTATCTTGTCACATTTTGGCCGTGGTGATAAAAAACGAGTAGTATCCCCCTTTTTTAACACCTCAAGAGACACATCAGGGGTGTTTACTTAGGCATTTTATTTATTTAATTATTTTTTTAAATATTGGTGATTATTATTTGATCACACTCTGGGATTAGAGGAGTGAAAGCTGGAGATGAAGAACATAAGTTATTACTTTATGCAGATGACATTTTAACAGTTATAACTGATCTTCTGACCTGGCTACCACGTCTAATGGAGGTTATACAATCCTTTTCAAAATTGTCTGGTTACACAGCCTGAAGCTACACCCCTTTACAATTCATGTCTATCAGTGAGTCTATGGAAGAAACGTTTAATTGGGTTCCCAAGGGAATTAAAAATGAAGGAATAAAATAAAAATAAAAAACTTAATTTGCACTCGTTATTAAGATGGTTATAGGCCCCCATCATAATTATATATTACTGATGCTTCAGATTAAAATAATCTTCTTTTTTCAAGAGGATCAGGGAAAAGGGAAAGCTAATTGCCCCTAAAGAAAAGGGAGGGTTGGGCTTTCCTGATTATAGACTAAATGATCTGCCATTTATATTGGCTAAAATAACTAAATATTGGAATCAAGGGAAAAACTGATGAATATTAAATATACAATATGTACACATTTTAGATTTCATAAAATATGTACATTATATAAATATTCTTCATTATGTATCTTCATATATATAACCCAGCAATCTGTATTAGTAAAAAAACTATTTATTGGAAGTACTGGCATCAGCAAGGTACAAGAGGAAAATGTCCATCCATCCATCCATCCACTGATGGAAAGTAATTCATGCTGGAAATTTCAATTGGAAGTCACTAGTTTTTTGCATTGTATCTGGGAGTGTAGTATAGTTAAACCATTTTGGAAACAAGTTATATATACTAAGTTGCTTGTAGGGTTCCTGGATATGTCTTACACCTCAACTGTGTTTATTAGGTGATGAGCCTCAGTTACCAAATATATATATAAGAGTGTACTTTCTTTTATAATGGTATGTATTACATTGGCTAGCAGGATTATTTTGACACATTAAAAGCCCCCGAAATGTAAGATTGGGCAAGTGCAATGAAAGAAATTCTTATGAATATATGCTTCATAGAGTTAATGGTGTGAAAGAGGATGGGCTATGGGATGATTTCTGGACATATATTATAGTAACAAATCAGAAGGAATAGATTATGTTGTGCATTGTACTTTCTCTAATATTTAAACTATGCCTGTAGTAACCTGTAACCCTGTAATATTATTGTCATTGTGATGCGGTATGTTACCTAATCCAAAGAGCAATAAAAACTTGAATTCCAAAAAAAACAAAAAAATATGTGGGATGTGGTAGGGACTCTCATGCTTGACTCATCTCATGCAATCTAAAAGTTTATGATAAAACCCTTGCATCCCGCACATAGAAGATAATTCATGGCTTAATCAAGGATCAAACCTGGAAAACCAAACAGGCAAACAGAATCTGAGAGACGAGAATCAGATAAACAGGCAATGGTCATCCACATAAAGAACAATCAGCGTAATCAGGAGAAACGCTTGGTAAGGCAATCAGACTGGCATTACTTCACTTCTAGTTATAAAGCTTTCCAACAGAAAGTTATCAGAGAAGAAGCAGAGGAGCCTGAGCACAGCTAGTCCTCAGGCGAGGGCTCCCTCTCCTGGTTGGGCGTTACAGTCTGATACGGCTACTGTTTCATGTACTTGATTTTGGAGACTCTCTTTGATTCCTTGTGCGGTGTTTTCAGTGGAAGTAGAAAAGCCTTTGACAAGCTATATAATGTACACTATACTGTCAAAAGTATTCGCTCATCCATCCAAATGATCGGAATCAGGTGTTCCAATTACTTCCAGGGCCACAGGTGTATAAAATCAAGCACCTAGGTATACAAACTATTTTTACAAACATTTGTGAAGCAATGGGTCGCTTGCAGGAGTTCAGTGAATCCCAGCGTAGATCTGTGATAGGGTGCCACCTGTGCAACAAATCCAGTCGTGGAATTTCCTCGCTCCTAAATATTCCACAGTCAACTATCTGTATTATAAGAACGTGGAATGGTTTAGAAGCGACAGCAACTCAGCCATAAAGTGGTAGACCATGTAAACTGACGGAGCAGGGTCAGCGGATGCTGAGGTACATAGTGCGAAGAGAGAGTCCTTACCTCAACCCGATAGAACCCCTTTGGGCTGAATTACAGCGGATACTGAGAGCCAGAATCATTCTTGAAATACCATACTTTCAGTTTTCTGTTCATTAAGGACCTAGCTTTGTTTAGCAATTCAGTCGTTTGTGGCGCATGACTCTCCGCTTCTGACTTACTCAGACATTACAGAGTGATTAGATACCTTAAGGCTTTCTGCACCTTGCTAAAACAACAAAAGTCTATTTTCCCCTAATCACGAAAACTGTAACTTGTTCAGCTAGTGATAGACAGAAATTAGAAGATCCCTGACTTTCATTGGTACTTTATTATGACCTGTCCTGAACACAGATTTGTAGAAACACTAGACTACAACTCTAATTCTAAATGGAATAAATGGAATATTACAAATTATTATTATTCAGTTGTATCGTGCAAATTACATAATAAAATAATTATAGGACAATTTTATAAAGGATGATGTACATTGTAGGCAGCCATGTGGCAGCCCTGCTCCTGAGACACTGTGGTTCTCAGCCAAGTGATCTATGCAGGAGACAAACTGATTTTACATAATCACACCTGTAACAGTTAGCCTAATTTAACACCAGACATTGAGATCAGGTGTAAAAATATAAAAGAGCTTTTGGGTTTTACTCCGGGGGACACCTGACTGGAGACACCCTAAAGAAGACACACCCCCTCCTCAGCAGAACACATTCCTATAAAAGTTTTCAATCTTTCTCGTAATACAAGTGACTGCTGTGAAACTGAGACCACTTTACCAACACACTAAGAACGTAAAAACGATATCCAACAGAAAGGGTATGTGATTATGAATTCTTCAGATGCGGTAGATGCATGATAAAAGTACAGCAACTGGGCCATAGGTTCAGGAAGGAAGGAGGGACCTGATTATAGGATTAATCGCTTTATTGCATAAGTAGGTAAACTGGATAAATGCCAGAACTGTAAAAGGTGCTCCTCCTCTGTCTGATGCTTTAACTGCTATCATAAGGAATGCTTTCTTCTCGACTATGGAGCTTACCTCGGGCTTCTACAATGTAGGAAATATACTGCTTTCTCATCACCATTTGGGCTGCATGAGTATAAAAGGATGCCAAAGGGCCTCTGCAGTAACCCGGCTACTTTTATGCATTGAGGAAGTTTGGGTCAATGTAGGGGGAATCCATGACAAAAATAAAAATCAAAAGGGGAAAATACGCCGCTATTTACTTGTACGGTCCAATCGTACTGTCACGGGAGTGGTTTGGCGTAAAGGAGCACTCGACAACTAAAATAAACTTAAACAGATTTAATCCTCTTAAACGGGCAAAGTAATAATATACAAACAGGCAGGCAGAACATAAACCACACGTATGGACCTCAACGATCGGACAAACTGAATACAAACAGACAGGACTTAAATACACAAGGAAATTGACTAAATTAACAAGAAACAGGTGAAGACAATGACACAATTAACAGGAACGGAAGGTAGGGCACCCAGAGCACATGGCACAAGACAAAAAAGACAACAAAAGAGTCCAAATACGTGATAAAATTAGCAGTTGGATTTTGTCATTTTAAGTTGAGATTTTCCTTTTTAAGTAGTCTGACTTTTCCATCCTTGTGTATGTAAAGAGAGGTGTAAAGAACATTTCTTTAGTCTATGTTTAGCATGGATTTTGGTACCGGTCCATATTTTCATACTTACCATGGAGGGATTTTGTAATTGACATTTGCACAATTTATGTATTAAGGACATACACACTGTTCTTGTTTTGTTGTACTTTTCCTTTCTCTAGTTTTTATGTTGTATAGTGTTTAGTTTTCTTACTATGCATGCACTTCCCTAATTTAACATCATTTAAGAGGGGTGCATGTAATGAAGTGTAATATAGTTAAATTAATGCATAAATGGGGACAGCGCCATCTGTGTAGTGCGTGATGGCATTTGACCTTTAGAGTAAGATCCATCCACAGCAGAGCTGATGAGACACGCTGAAGGTGAGTTGCACGTTTGGAGCTCCTTTGTGAACTTGTTAGTGATGTTTTTGGCGTTGAATGTATCATTTTATATTGCGTTATTGTGAATTTTCCACAATTGTAATTGATTTGTGTGTTGTCTTGCATTTTATGTAGAACAGATTTATTCCTTGTCCAACAAAATCCACATTTTCACGTCATCTCCATTGTGCAGCGTTCGGGTAAAGAGGCCACCCAGGTAAGACCATCACACATGGCATGTGTGCTGCAAGAGTTCCTGGGTTTTTGACTTCACAGGGAATTAATTTCATTCAGAAATAATTTCCCTCCTTACAAAACGATGGTCTGTTGCTCCATTTTTGATGATTTCATTACATTATAGGATGTACACTGCAGCACCTGTCCATTTTTAGAGCTCTTTGAAGTATATGTGTATATAATTATTTTATCACATGGGGTTGACCTTGTTGCTATGGTTAAGCAAGCTTACTAACTATGCACACTGTGATTGGCTGAGATGAGAGGACTCTTCATTCAGAGGTTTATTCATAAAAATTGTAAGGAGGTGAATCAGTAATCACTTATATTATGGAGAAGATTAAGAACTTGATAGAACTGTGTTCTGTTGAGAAGGAGGTGTGTCCTCCTTTTGGGTCTCTGAACGTGTTCCAGCCAGCTGTGACCATGGAGCACGGGAACCTAAACATCAAAAGGTTTTTATAACTACATTTGGTATCTCTTTGTCTGGTCTGAGTATATAAGGAAAGTGACAAAACACAACAAGGCGTGATTCTGTAGCCAGATCGGCCCGTAGTGGGGTGTGTGGGTGAGTCAGATCAACGATCGATGGATGGAGCCGTCTTGAGATCTTGGCTTCTGGCCACCAAACTGGCTTAGCATGCTATTACTTAGGCAACGCATAAAAAATTACTCTTTTTGAGTCTATCGAGGAGATGGCTGCATTAAGGTAAGCGATCTACGGGGTAACCTTTGACTATGACCTGGACTAGCCCAGATGTGTCGTGAGTCTGTTCTGGACAAACAAGGTCTCTAAGCGACCCAGACTCCTAACGAACGATAAGTTGAAACTAGGAAATATTAGAGTTAATTAATGATCCAATTTTAATCACAACTAGAGGGATCAGCAGTTACATTTAAATAGTTATAAATAAAATCACTAAAGATTGGAGTCAGATTAAATTATGTATAAGGTCAGTACTACAATTGGAAACAAAAGATTAATAAATATTAGTGATTTTTGAGGGGACGTAAAGAAAAGACCGAACACGCATTGACCTTCGACCAGGGCCTCTGGATTTAGTTCTGCAGGAAAAGGGGGACCCTTACAAAATATTGCACTGAGAGGTTTAAAATATAATTTGAATAAAGTTTAAAAAAAACAAAAACTGGACACAAGAACAGCTTTTACTTCTTGCCTAACTAGTTGAAAAGGATATAATCAAAGGAACATTTGGAGTTGGAATGACCTCCAATCCCTAAAGCAGATACATTTTTAAATGCTCAATATCATCAATGTTTATATTCCGAGGCAGACCGCGGCCAATAGCCAGCTACATTTAGCCTACATGTTTCGTGAATACAGGCCCTGATGTTTCTCTCTGTAGTGTGGTTTCATTGTAGACACACCTTGTTGTGGAAGTCACAGCATTTTGTGGGTTGTTTCTCTATAGTGGGCCTCATTCACTGAGACCATAGGTAGCAAAAAAAAAGAAGAGGGAATTGAAAGTTACAGCAGTAACACGTCACATTTTCATGTGTTGCACCAGCTTGTTTAGACCATCATTGAATGTTAACTTCAGAAGCGATTTGTAGCGAGCAAATGACAGAAGTGTTAGAAGGCTAATAAAACAGTTAAGATAATGACTGTGATGACTTTTTCTACTCTGTGGGTTTAACCAGAGTGGAGAAGAATTATTCCTATTTTGAGTTTTAGTTTCACAAACCTCAAAATACTAGCACAAGAGCAAAAGATTCACAGCAACATGTTTATTGGCTGCTCCAGTCTTTGGAAGTTGTGGCAAGTGTTTATGACCATAACTACTTAAAGTGTGATTTTTAGTCATTTTATTTGACGGCTAAAAATTGTTTATCCTCCTAAAACATCCACTGCTGTTTTGCATATTTTGAATTACATTTTGAAATACATCTAAAATCAAAATTAAGAGTTTTCTTAATAAAGAATCCTGTTGAAGACACACAAGAATCTCTTTATCTAACAAGTAACCACTGTCATGTAATTACATTTAGAGAATAAACAATGTGGCAAATCAACACTCATATCATTAACCGTATGTGCCACTTGTGTGTGACAGTAAATGTAATATACTTTGGTTTCTATAAGTGTTGGTGTTCATACTTTATCTCTGATAGTGAGACCATACGAGATGTGAAATATTTTAAAGAGAATCTAAATTATATCATTAATTACTCACACTTAAATTATTCCAAAGCTTCAAGACCTTTAAGCTAATTAAGATATTGATGTAATAAGTAGACATAGACAACATCAAGGCATAGAAATATTGAAAGTGTGCCGCATCATTCCTTCAGTGGCTGATCTGAAGTGGCTGGTCCCTTGATGTTCAGATCAGAGAGGCCACCCTGACCGAACCTGTTCCGCTGGGAGGTCCTGAAGGAAGGCTCTTTGTACCATCCACGCTCTATCTACCCCTTCTGTGCCATCACACTCACACCATGGCGCTTACAATCTTGTCTACCAACCAGGTGATCGCGTCTGGGTATCCACCAGGGACATTCATTTTTGGTTGCCCTGTAGAAAGTTGAGTCCCCGGTACATTGATCCTTTTCCCATCAGTCGTCGAATCAACAAAGTCCCTTACCAGCTTCACCTACCTAATCGATACCATATATCCTCCAGCTTTCACGTTTCCCTCTTGAAACCTTACACTGACCCTCTCCTTCCTCTCTCCACAGAGCATGAGGAACCACCCCTCCACCCGAAGTTGAAGCCACTGAGTCGATCTATTGGGTCTAGGAAATCCTCGACTCCCGATAGCGGGCCGGCTGGTTCCAGTACTTGATTGACTGGGAGGACTATGGCCCCAAGGAGAGGTCCTGAGTTGACAGGGACAAAGTATTAGACCTCTCACTCACAGAGGATTTCCATCGAGCTCATCCGGACTGTCCAGCTCCCAGGGGGCATGGTTGTCCTCACCATCGGTCTCAACGGGTAGAGGGTGGGGTAATGTCACACCATTACTTACCCCACCTGCCGATCCCGCCAGCTGGTCACAATCACACTCACCAGAGTACTGATCACCCGCACCTGTAGCCACTCACGTGCCTCCCCATAAAGCACCCTCAATCCATTCCTTCAGTGGCTGATCTCAAGGTTGCATACCTCCAAGCTCTGGTCATTGTTCCACCTGCCTGCCAGCCTGCATTGTCTGCTGGCCCGAAGGACTCTCTGTGTAGCAATCATCCTAAAGGAAAGAACTACTGACTTACTTTATTGAAGTTCTTTATGTTTGTTTGATGGCTGGAAGCCGCTCAATGCCTTACTTCATTAAAACGTACCTTTTGCTTGAATTCAGTGTCTGTTATGTGACGAGTCGACTGACCCTCCCTTCCGATTGTCATCATCATCCCATCCTTTATTCGCCACCCTTTACCAGGCTCCCGACAAGAGGGGGTGTGTCTGAGAGGAGGGGCGTGGCATTGGATAGGTCTTGAGGTGCGTGACGAGGCACACCTGAAGTGGATTGAGCCTCATCACCGCCACCGTTAAATGCCGAGCGTGCCTCTCCTTGAGAGACCAGTCTCTTCCTGCACACGTCTACCGCTGACGGGCCATGATGCAGGGCTGTTTATCTAAGCAATGGAGAAGCCACGAGGAGAAGCCGCGGGAAGAGACCGCCGCCCCTCACGCTTCGGAGGGGCGGAGCGAATGTAGCCACCGGACTCCAACCCTTACCTGGACCCTTCCCCCTGGAACACTACTCGAACTGCACTCCCACTGCAGCATGACAAGGACACCAGTTCCCCCATTTATTTGGGACATTTTTTCAACTAGACACTTTATTTTTGTATACTTTTTTGTTAATAAAAAGCCTCTCCGAGGCCTGACGCCACACACACTGCGTCTGTCGTTAGCTCCTCCCACCACAGTTAGTTGTCATCACCCAGATATTCTCTGAAGTACAAAAACAGCTTTAACAGTTTGAATGCACGGAACAAGCAGCTTTTTCTTCATGTGTTTCTATGTAGAGTGTCGTCTCCTCCCTCATCTCTCAAACACAGGAAGTGTCTGATTTAGCGATCACTTCGCTGTTAAACACTCTATTAATGTGTCAGTATGGGGTCCAGTGCACTGTCTCTCATACTCTGTGAGTATTTTATTATATTCTACACTCTCATTTTTTATTATTCTGTGATCATTTCAGTATTCAGCTGAAGATAAAGAATGGTTGTGCTGTTTTTAGGATGATCTCTTTGTTTTTTATATTCTTTAATATTGAAATTCAATGTGATGATATGTTATGTGTGGATCAGATACAGAGCGTCACAGAACAGGCATTTATTTGTGCTGCACGTGAAAGATGGAGGCCTTGTGGACATTTTTAATGTAGTTTAAGGGGTCTTATATGCGCATTGACACAAACTACAAGTTGTTTGAAAAAGTTAAAAGTGTCTGTACAGAACCATCCTGTAATGATACAAATCCATCCAGTGGTTGTCTTATAATCTCCTAAAAAATGTTTCCCCTTTTCTCAAATCGAGCCGTCTGACATCACACAGTCGAAGCACCTCCCACGACTGTTGTCTGACAGCAGTGTTTCAAGAGATGTTATCATAGTCCGCCATTGTTAATACGCTGCAGCAGAAAGGCGTCTAAGAAGTTGTGGTGTTCTGTTCTTGGGTGTAATAACGAACATTGCAGTCATTTCAATTTTTGCAAAAATAATTTCTCAGCAGACTGCTTTATGAACAAGGGTCAGTATTAAACGAATACTATTTGTGTTCCTGCTGCACCTCTAGGAGGAATGAGCGCAACTTTTTATTAATCGTTATATTAATCTTTGCAAACTGCTTGCAAGTTTCTCGATGAATGCTGCTACAGTCAGCACAATCTCTCTATGCTACCCTGCCAATACATACAAAAATAAATCAAAGTGACATTACGTTAATCCGCCATTCAGAAATGTCCTGTTTGAACCATAATTGTCAAACTTTTTGGGGGGAGTCATCTTGTTCCGGGTCTGACTCCGATAAAAATTGATACGGTTGCCCATCAAAACATATCTGCCCATTTCTTTCATCAAAACATATCTTCAACTGTTGTCAAGGCAACACTGTGTCGAGTCAAAACGCCCCACAGAACAGAGGGGCGGGGTTAGCAGAGCTCAGTATCACTTAAAGGCACATGCACTGAAATGGTGTGCTGAAAACAGAGCTGTTTTCTTACGATACAAATGAGAATTTTTAATTAAAGTATATTACAAACTGACAATTAAGACCCTAAAGAATCATATTAAAATGGCATTATATGACCCCATTAACTGAAATCAGATGTATTTGTGTTTATATGAGTTTAGCTTTGGCCAAACACACAAGTTTATCTAGCACTTTTAATTATTTCTGAAACTTTTATTGAAAATGGATTGTCCATATAGTGGCCTACCAAATACCAACCGAATATTATTGCATGCAAGCACAAGTGTCATCGGCTAAAATTGATGCTCAAGCTTTTCTCAGAACTAACTTCTGTTTTCTGAGACACTTGTCACATATTTTTTTGTCTCTGTGTCATTTTTATCAGATGTGTGAATTCACGCACTTTGAAAAACAACATCTGTACTTTATTACATTACCATATGATGCACTAATGCTAAAGTCTTTACAAAACATATTTATTTATTATATACCTTATATATATATATTTATATATCAATGGTTCTATTATGTCCAGTTGCATAATGAACAAAAAGCACTTTGCACTTGCTAGCTTTGGTTTATTTAAAAAAAAAAAGTTTGTGGGAAAACTAATTATTTTCATGCCCCACTATATTGTCACAAATAACCTCTTAGTGATTTTATTTTGTTTATTATTATTATTATTATTATTGTTTTTAAATTATTATTAGGACTGATTTTTATTAGTTTTTAGAATTGATCACCGAAATTAATTTAAGCTGTTGCACCTCAGTTTTCAGAAAAAAGCAAAAAACAAAGAAACAATAGTTATGAATAATTGCATATTGAAGTGAATCAAGTTAATTAGATAAAAGATATGATATAAAAGACTTGCAAGGTTTATGATGTTCAATACATTTGACTGTTACCTTTACTCTGGAGTTGGTTCACCCTTCATCTATGGTTAAGATGATGTCAGCATCAAACAGGAAGTGAGGCGGTGTGTTTCTCAAACTGATGTGGTATGTGTCTGTGGTTTTTTCTGTTCCAGTAAAGCATCAGTCGTGTCAAACAATGAGCACATTAATCTTCATATTTGCTTGTTAGTTATGTTTTGAGTTTTTAATCCATTTAAATGATGTATTTGAATACATAAATATATGTGGATGTACAAAATGATAATTAAAATACATTACATAAAAATAATCACAACAATTAAAGCAAATTTAAAACAATTAAAGCAAAGAACATACATTTTACAATGACAAAAAAAATATATAATTAAATCAAATATTTAAGAATTAAACAAAAGATGATGCATACATTTCAGTAAAAACTTGGACAGAGCTCCTTCAGTAAATTCACTGCTGAACAGATATGTTTTGAGTCTGGATTTAAATGTGGTTAATGTTTTATTGAACACATCTGATCTCTTCTGGAAGCTGGTTTCAGCTGCAGGACACTTCTTTTGAGCGAACTCTTGGTATTTCTGACCTGATCCTGATGATCTGAGTCTGTTATATTTAGATTCAGTGAGCATATCTGCAGTGTTTTGAGGTTCAAAGCCACTGAGTGATTTATTAATGAGTAAAAATACTGTAAAATCAATCCTAAATGACACTGGAAGGCAGTGGTGTGATATACTCAGTGTTTCTGATGTTCTGGATGAGCTGCAGATGTCGGTTTTCTTGCGAAGGCCAGTCATTATAAGTCCACTCTGTTGCTGATGAAGACATGAATGAGTTTTTTGACAAAACATCTAATTGTTGCAGTATTTTTTAGTTGCAGTATTGTCTGATCGATTATCCTTTTTTAGAATAAATGTCTCTGAGGAGATTTTGAATCCAGCTAGACCTTTCATTAACATATTAATTACAGACAGAGTAGATGTTTGACCATCAGTTGTGTCTCTTGCTCACAGATATACATTCTAAATCAGTTTTCTGTCATGCACTGTGCCTCTGTGGCTCTCCGACAGCAACCGGAGGGAACCCTCCCCGGAGTACTAGTTTTCAGAACTACAATTCCCATCATGCCTCCACTCAGCCCTAATTACCTGCCCAGGTGTACCTTGTTAAGACTGCTATTTAAGCTGCATCCAGCCTCCAGCACATTGTGAAGTCTTATCTTTCCGCTGGCTGATAATGCCGAGCTTTATTCCCACTACTGTCGTCTTCCTGTGTTTGACCTTGTTCTGTTTACCAATTATCCTGATTGTTTGCTGCCTACCTATCGACCCTCTGCCTGTTTCCCCTGACTCTGATTATTATCTGCCTGCCCCTGTTCACGATTCTGCCTTGTCTGTAATATTCCTGTATTTTTGCCGACTTACTACCTGTTTGACCATTCTTATTAAAGAGCGTGCAAATGGATCCGACCACTTCTGACTCCTCATTACATTTATAGTATTCCATACATTTACTGTTTTATTAAGGTGTCTTTTGATGTTGTGTGATCAATATCTGTCATATCTGCATTTCTAGATCCTGAACAAATTCTTTTCATACATGTAGAGCCTTTCAGATTTATATAGCTTGCTCTGTTCTGAGCTCACTGCAGCCCTTATACAGTAAATACAGCCACCGCATACAATCAGGAAATAATAACAGAACAACTTCTCTTATGAATATAAACATAATTCTGTGTATTATACTGAATCAGGAGTTCTTCTACATACTCCTCCCTCTGAGAAGAGATTTGTTGCCGTGATCTTTCTCTGTCGGAGGGTTTTTCGTTCCTATAGTTGGTATTTTAAGACTAGAAGTGTGTTCTTCTGCACTCATTCTAGTGATCAATGAATGGTTCTTCTCTGAGATCTCAATCAAGATTCTTCTTTCAGCAGAAGAATACAGAAAAGTTTGTCAGTCTGGGAATTGGGTTGACGACTGTATTTTCTTTACCTGTGTCTCAAAATATCTTTCACTACAGCTGTGTTTAGAAGTCTGTCTGTATGAACGTGCAGCAAGAGTCAAGCCCATGTACCAGTAACCATAGCGACAATGACCGAAGTAGTATCAAAGATGGCGACGTCCTTAAACTCAAAGTCTTGTGAGTTTCAGGCACGACAAGAGTTCTTTCTTCAAAACTTCATTAATCTTTGCTAAAGCTAACAGTTACAAACCAACATTTTATACTTTTGACAAGAATCGGCTTCTTCTTGATTTGCTAAAAAGAAAATTGCATTAAGCTTGTTTGATCTACATGTTCATGTAATTATGTCGTGCAAGTGTGGCATTGTGTTTTCTTTCCTTTTTTGGTATTGCTTGGTTTACATTACATTTACATTTAGTCATTTAGCAGACGCCTTTATCCAAAGCGACGTACAAATGAGGTAGGCATATAGAAGCAAATTAATATCAGCAAAAGGGCAGTAGTGCATAAGTGCTCTGAGTGGGGTCTTGTCTTACCTAACGCAGACACGAGGCTATTTTTTTTTTTTTTTAAACAAAAGGATAGGAAGGAGCAGGAGAAGAAGAGAGTGCTATCAATGTTGGGTCAAGTGTAAGCGAAAAAGATGAGTTTTGAGTTGGTTTTTGAAGATTGCTAGTGACTCTGCTGCCCTAGTGGCAACGGGCAGATCGTTCCACCAGCGAGGAACAGACCAGGTGAAGGTGCGCAAGAGTGATTTTGCACCTTTTTGTGAAGGCACTGCAAGACGCCTTTCGTTTGCAGAGCGTAGGCACCTGGAGGGAACATATGATTCAATTAATGAGTGTAAGTACGAGGGAGCGGAGCCTGTGATTGTCCTGTAGGCTAGCATCAGGGATTTGAATTTGATGCGGGCATCTATAGGAAACCAGTGTAAATTAATGAAGAGGGGTGTGACGTGGGCCCTCCTTGGTTCGTTGAAGACCACCCTAGCCGCTGCATTCTGGACCATCTGAAGAGGTCTGGTTGTAGAGGCTGGGAGGCCAGCAAGGAGGGCGTTGCAGTAATCCAGTCTACTCAGGACTAGTGCCTGGACGAGGATCTGTGTAGCGTGTTCTGATGAGTACGGTCTGATTTTCCTGATGTTGTACAGCACAAACCTACAAGATCGAGCAGTTTTTGAAATGTGCTCAGTGAAAGTTAGCTGGTCGTCAATGATCACTCCACGGTTCCTAGCTGACCTAGACGAGGATACAGTAGCCGAGCCTAGCTGAAAAGATAGGTTGTGCTGTATGTTGGGATCGGCCGAAAAAACGAGGAGCTCTGTTTTTGTGAGGTTCAACTGCAGGTGATGATCCTTCATCCAGACTGAGATGTCGTTTAGGCACGCAGAAATACGTGCAGAAACAGTGGGATCGTCTGGTTGAAAGGAGAGATGGAGTTCAGTGTCGTCAGCGTAGCAGTGATATGAGAAGCCATGCTTCAGGATGACAGAACCCAGTGATGTCATGTAGATGGAAAAAAGCAGTGGCCCAAGTACTGAGCCCTGAGGCACTCCAGTAGTGAGGTGATGAGACTCTGAGACATCGCCCCTCCATGATACCCTGAAAGACCTACCAGAGAGGTAGGACTCAAACCACCGAAGGGCTGTTCCAGAGACACCCATCTGCCTGAGGGTTGATAGGAGAATGTTATGGTTATGTTATGTTTTTCTTTTCATTTTCAATTTGGATATATCAGCATTTGGATAACAGCTGTTTTGGCTTCTCATCTCTTAGTGTCTCTTTTCCCCATCATTCACACACATTCTCCCCGTCAGACTCTTCTGTTCTTGTATACTGCTCTGAATCAGGAACATGCTGTTTTATCAGTGTTCTAGGGGTGTTTTCCTTACAGAGCTTCGGGGTGTAGGATCGATGTAGGGGCCTCAAAAAAAGCTCCAGCAAAGAAAAGAGAAGAGCCAGAGCAACGGTTACGATCTTCTAAAAACCAAATGTGAGACTTTCAAACTGACCAATCAGCAGATTACAGCTTCAACCACTGTGCAAAAGGTGTGACGGTTAAAATATATGTGTCTGCATTTAGCTGCGGCGATGTATCTGGCTTAACATGCACCAGACAAAAAGCAAGAAAAGTTTGACAAATGTGAATATAAGCATAATTCTGTGTATTATACTGAATCAGGATTATTAAAAAACCTCTACATCAACACTGTGAAAAACAGCACTGAGATCTATAGTATTTAGCCAGAATTAGTCATTAATTTAATATAATTCATTATCTTTTTGAGCTCTATCTCTGTGCTGTGAAGAGGTCCGAAACCAGACTGAGAAGATGTTCATGTGTAGTATTTTGTGAATCTTGTAAGGAGGTGAATCAAAACCTGTATATGACTTAAGACTGACTTAAGACTTTTTAAAGACCAGGTATACTGACCTTTAAGTTTGTTTTATTTTGTTTTGTGTTATTTTTGTACTGCTGATCAGTTGTGCAAATGTTTATCAATTATACCAATTTGGAAACTGTTCTTACCTGGCAAAATAAACATTAATCATGGTTAACTTATAATATTGTCTGAAATAACTTTTCTAGTAGGTTAGTGACTTCTGAGGTTTTCCACATTGTTGTCGTGCTAGCGTGAGTCAGATCAACGATCAATGGATGGAGCCGGGGGCACATTTTTGAGATCTTGACTTCTGGCCACCAAACTGGCTTAGCATGCTATTACTTAGGGAACGCATAGAAAATTACTCTTTTTGAGTCTATCGAGGAGATGGCTGCATTAAGGTAAGTGATCTACGGGGTAACCTCTAACTAAGACCTGGACTAGCCCAGATGTGTTGTGAGACTGTTCTGGACAAACAAGGTCTCTAAGTGACCCAGACTCCTAACGAACGATAAGTCGAAACTAGGAAATATTAGAGTTAATTAATGATCCAATTTTAATCACAACAAGAGGGATCAGCAGTTACATTTATATAAATATAACTAAAATCACAAAAGATTGGAGTCACATAAAATTATGTATAAGGTCAGTACTATAATTGGAAAACCAAAAGATTAATAAATATTAGTGATTTTTAACGAGACGCAAAGAAAAGACCGAACACGCGTTGACCTTCGACCAGGGCCTCTGGATTCCATTCTGCAGGAAAAGGGGGACCCTTACAATCTTCTCCGAGGAGCAGTAAATTATCATTGAATCGAATCTTGAATCGGTTCTTGAGTCCTGTGACGTCATTCTGTGCGTCGAAATGATGGAGAATCTACAGAAAAACACAGAAAAACACGTTCAGTTGAACTCTAGACATGTTTCAGTGATTGTGTTGAATGAATGTAAATGTTTCATGTCTGTGTTTCTTCTGCTTTTAGTGCTGATGTCCTTCATCCACGCTGGATTCACTCAAGGTATTGAATTACTGAACAAATGTGACTTTATTTGTGTACATGCTTCACACCGGTTTATAGCGGTTTATTTCAAGAATTTAACTGTTATAACTTAATGTGTGCCATTTAATGTTTACTCCCCTAAGATAAATAAAAGATAAAACTCATATTTAGGATGATCAGTGTCTCCCAGACCCTGCAGTGGAAATACAATCATTCACTTGATCAATCAATCTGTCAATCAATCAATCAATCAATCAATCAATCAATCAATCAATCAATCAATCAAATAAATCAGTGAATCAGCTCCACACATCGTCTCTTTCCTCTCCATGAATTAAAGTTAGAATTAACATCAAAAGCTATTTAATAAAAAATCTGGTAACACTTTACAGTAAGGTGATGTTTGTTAACATTAGTGTATTAACTAACACAAACTAAACGATACATTTATTATGCTGTTTATTAATCTCTGTTAATGGAAAGGCAGTTATTAATAGTCCATGTTAATTCATGTCAGTTCATAGTGCATTAACTAAAGTTAACAAACATAAATTATGATTTTAATAATGTATTAGTAAATGCTGAAATTGACATTAACTAAGATTAATAAATGTTGTAGAAATATTGATCATTCTCAGTATATGTTAGCTAGTGTTGTTTATTACTATTAACTAATGATCCCTAAGTTATGTAAACTTAAATACTAAAACCTGTCAAAACTGAACAAAAAAACAGTAAAAAAAACCCCCAAAGTTACTGACATTACAGAAGAAGAAAAAAACATTTTAGCAACATCAAAAAAACATTACAATAAACTAACTCATAAATAAGCTAACTAACTAAATAACTAGCTAATACATAAATACCATTTCATATGACCATTTTGACTAATTTGTTGGTTATTAATAAGTTTTATGATTTCAAAGGTGGCTGTTAACAGACAGATAGAAGTTAGATGCAGGTTTTCCATTTTCTCTAAAATTTTCAAAGCAGTGTATTTCTCAAAAACAGCACCACGTAATGGATTTCCTGCAAAAGCCTGCAACTTATTCAAAATCTTTAGTTCATCATTTAAAAGTGATATTTATATCAATAAACATATCAGTGCCATCAGAAACGAAAAGTCTAAGATAGTCAAGATGCTTGTCAATATAAAATGAAATGCAGAAGGATGTGCTTCTTATGTGTGCCATGTATCCTTTCAAAATGACATTTATTTATTTCTGTATGTGGGATATTGATAAAAAGAGAATTACAGTATTGAGGATACGGTCAATATCTCAGTATTCAGCTGCACTCTTAAGTAATTGTAGGGCCATGATTAAAAACACATTAGAAATAAGTGACCCTTATTTCTTCTGATATGCTCCTCATGTACAAAAGCGATCCCAAATTGTTCAAAAGAATGAGAAACCGCTTTAATGATGTGAAAAAGTGACTAGATGATGTGGAGGTTGAACAAGTAGTTTTGATTTCTGATCTGAGAAATGCTCAAGTGCCTGAGAAAAAAAAACTGTAAAACAAATGCTTTTTTAGAAACATCTGAAAACAGTTCCACCTTCTGGCCATCTACAGGAACTGAACAATTAATAATTTAATAACATTTTAATTTCTTAGTCCATCTGAATTGACAAAACAAGTAAATCAATAAAACATTTTATTATAGCTTGTTATCATAATGTAGCAGTTTTACTCAATACCGTGTCACTATCATCTCTATAGAGTCAGATATATTCAGTTCAGAGTGTTTTCTTCTGTTCACAGATTCACTCAAACTGACTGTGACTCCACACACTGATGTATTCACTGGAGAGACGGTCAGTCTGACCTGTGAGATTGAGTCTGATCACAGTGACTGGAGATATGACTGGTGTAAACAAGAGATAGATAGATGCATATCAGAGTCGTCTGATCGTTACACTGTAAAAGGAAACACTCTCACTATCAGAGGAGCTGCTGAGTCTGATCAGGGTCAGTACTGGTGTAGAAGATGGAGAGATGGAGAACCAGACTCAGTACAATCAAGCTCTAATGTTTCTCTCTCTGTAAAGGGTGAGTTGAACGTCATCATTTTCTTAAACTGTACAACATCAGCGTGACACATAAAACACTGTTAAATTAAAGAGAACAAACAGCACATATTCACAGAGAGATGATTATTACAGTTTTAGTTGTTCTTTTTCAATCAGTCAGACGCATTTCTCAATATTAAAGTCACTCTGCTGAAAAAAACAGCATATGATGGTTAGGTGTGTTGTGATGCTGGGAAGCTGGTTTATGCTGGTTTGTGCTGGACCGTTATAAACCAGCAAAGGGTCATCTTAAACCAGCATCCAAGCTTCAAAACCAACCCGGGCTCATTGAAAAAAAAAATACGTGTCTCTCCATAAATTTCTGCTTCCTGTTATAACGTATCTTACTGCACATTTGGTCAAAGTTTTAAAATGTAACGTCCAGAGAGTGGCTCTAAAACCGTGGCAAGTTTGTATTAGATTGATGCAGAGTTTTTATAATGCTTCTCTGTGGTATGTTTGATCGACGGTAGACAGCAGCAGCAATACACCTGTCACTTAATTATGCAGAACTTCAAAGCTATATTATATGTAAAATAATATTTAAAGGATGCGAAATTCAACTCCTCACATTGTCATGAAGGGTAAAATTAGCTGTATAGACCAAAAGCACTTTTTCTACACGGCTGTAAACATAATTTCTCTGCTGTAAAGTTGATTTTCTTTCAGATCCAGTTTTTTTTATTTCTTTTTTTTTTTTTCTTAAATATGCTTTAAAAGTGTCCCTCAAAAGTAAAGGTGAACCTGTTTAAGCTGTGTACACAAATATTCACATAATTTCTTATCCTTTATTAGATAAGGGTCTGCAAAAGTGGTTAGAAATGATCTGAGATCATAATATTGTGATTGATGAAGTTGAAGAGAGGTCAGGAAATATCACAGGCTCCTCTCCATTGGAGATGATGGATTTGAACTGATTTTCAGTCAATCGTGAAAATAATGCCAAAGACAAAATAATGTCAAAATTCCAAAGACAGAGTTCTGTCAGGAATCGAACCCGGGTCGCTGGTGTGAAAGGCAAAGTTCAATCAAAGTGAGCTACTCAGGAGACTCAAGTGCAGAAGGAAGCTTCAATAAAGGAATAAATCGACAAGCCTTAGAGAACCTGTCAACTACAACTAAAATAACTGTGTTACCTTCGGATTCTGGGAGCCCAGTGATGAAGTCTGCCGACACATGGGACCAGGGACACTTTGGGATAGGAAGAGGGTGAAGCAGACCTTGAGGGCGCTGACGTGGGTTCTTACTCTGGGTGCACACTGAACAGGCCAACACAAAGGTCTTAACGTCCTTTCCCATGCCTGGCCACCAGAAATGTCTCTGCAGGAATTCCAAAGTTCTTTGGGACCCCGGGTGTGCAGTAAGGTGGGAGGAGTGACCCCACTGGAGAACCTTAGATCGTGCCTGGCGAGGTACATACAAAAGACCAGGTGGACCTGTTCCAGGGTCTGGGTCTTGATGTTGGGCATTCCTAACTGCTGCCTCAACACCCCACCGGATAGGGGCAACAATACGGGAGGGTGGGACCACCGTGCTGACTTCACTCACTTTACCAGTAGGAGAAAACTGCCTAGACAAGGCATCTGGCTTAGTGTTCTTTGAGCCTGGGCGATATGACAGGGTGAAGTCGAAGCGGCTGAAAAACATAGCCCACCGAGCCTGGCGAGGGTTAAGGCGTTTTGCTTGCTGGAGGTACTCCAAGTTCTTGTGGTCTGTCAAAACCAGAAACGGGTGTTGTGCTTCCTCCAGCCAGTGTCTCCATTCATCAAGAGCCTTCTTCCCTGCAAGCAGCTCACGATCTCCTACATCATACCGTGATTCAGTTGGGTTGAGGCGGTGAGATAAGTAGGCATAGGGGTGCAGTCTACCATTAAACCGCTGAGAGAGGACTGCTCCTATGCCAACATCCAATGCATCAACTTCAACAATAAAGGGCTGCCCTGGATCAGGGAGGACCAGTATGGGCGCTGAGGAAAAGCGGAGCTTGAGGTCTTGAAATGCTTCCTCTGCCTTGGAAGTCCACTCAAAAGAAGCTCCATTCTTCTTGGTGAGTGCAGAGATAGGTGCCACTGAGCTGAAGTTCCGGATAAACTTGCGATAGAAGTTTGCAAATCCAAGGAATTGCTGGACCTCTTTCACCGATTTAGGAGTGGGCCACTTCCGTACAGCTTCAGTTTTTGACGGGTCCATCTGGATCTGCCCTTCCCTCAAGACAAATCCAAGAAATGAGACCTCTGAGACATGGAATTCGCACTTTTGCGGTTTAACAAAAAGGTGGTTCTTCAAAAGTCGTTGAAGGAACCTCCGTACATGAACCCGGTGCTCCTGTAGTGACTTAGAGAAAATGAGTATATCATCAAGATAGACAAACACAAAATGATTTATCATATCTCTAAGCACATCATTAATAAGAGCCTGAAAAACTGCAGGTGCATTAGTAAGACCAAAAGGCATCACCTGGTACTCATAGTGTCCTGAGGGGGTATTGAAGGCGGTTTTCCATTCATCCCCTTGCCTAATACGGATAAGGTGGTAGGAATGGCGCAGATCCAATTTAGTGAAAACAGTGGCACCCTGGAGCAAGTCAAAGGCTGTGGACATCAGCGGAAGTGGGTATCTATTACGGATAGTCATCTTATTCAATTTACGGTAATCAATACAAGGTCGGAGCCCACCGTCCTTCTTGCTGACAAAAAAAAATCCGGCACCAGCAGGCGAAGTGGATGGTCGAATAAATCCAGAGGCCAAGGCGTCCTTGATGTAGTCATCCATGGCCTTGCATTCTGGCAGAGAGAGGGAAAAAATTCGTCCACGTGGAGGACTGGTGCCAGGGAGGAGATCAATTGCACAGTCATAGTGCCGGTGCGGGGGTAGAGAGGCTGCCTTACTTTTGCTGAAAACCTCTTTAAGATCCAAATACTCCACGGGAACTTGAGACAACTCAGCAGGATCTAGGCACTCAATAGGCAAAACTAGAGGACTGGAAAAGAGGCAGGTAGCGTGACAAGTAGGACCCCACTCAATGACACGGCCAGTCACCCAATCAATGTGGGGGTGTAAGCCATGAGATGCCAAGAATTACTGGAAATTCGGGTGAATGGATGAGATGCAAGGAAATCTCTTCTCGATGGGCTTCAGACTGGAGGCGCAAGGGAGAGGTTACTTGAGTGACCTTGCCATCACCCAATGCTTGGCCGTCTAGAGCAGAAACTGACAGAGGAACGTTAAGAGGAATAAGTGAAATTTTGAACTTGAGGGCAAAGTTAGTGTCCATAAAATTACCGGCTGCCCCTGAGTCCACCAGGGCCATACAAGAATGAACAGACTCACCCCAGGAGATGGAAATGGGAAGGTAGACTCCTTGGCCAGGAAACTCGGGAGACAGAGTAGCTCCCGTCACAACCCTCCCACGGCTGGACGGGTCTGCTCTTTTCCCGAGAGCTCTGGGCATGAAACTCGAAAGTGGCCTAGTTTGCCACAGTAGATGCAGCACCTTTCTCTTCTTCGGCACTCTCTTTCAGCTGCTGACAAGCGGGTGCGGCCAATCTGCATAGGTTCTAGGGAATCAACTGACAATGATGAAGGGTTCCAGAATGGGGCAGATGCATCCAGAGATTTCTGAGAGAGGGCCTGGTCCCGGCGACGCTCCCTAATTCGATTATCCAGGCGAATGGCATGTGAAATCAAGGAGTCCAGGTCACTGGGAAATTCCAGAAAGGCCAATCCATCCTTAACAGCATCTGATAGACCATGATGGAATGCAGAGACCAGGGCAAGCTCATTCCACCCACTAACAGCTGCAAGGGTCCGGAATGAAATGGCATAGTCAGCAACACTGTTTCTTCCCTGCTGGATTGACATTAGTCGTTTAGCAGCATCCTGGCTGACTTCTGACTGATCAAAGACTCAAAGCATATCTTCTGAAAACCTCTTGAAATCAGAGCACTCAGGGCCCTGCCTTTGCCAGATGGAGGTTGCCCATGCCCGGGCTTTATCAATTAGCAGGGTTATCACATATGCAATCTTAGATCGGTCAGTAGGATAGGATGCAGGTTGTAGCTCAAATGTAAGCTCGCACTGAGTTAGGAAGCCCCGGCACTCACCCTGTTTGCCATCATACCTCTGTGGTGCTGGGAGGCGAGGTTCAGTTCCATGAGGTAGCGGGGGAGGTGGTACTGAAGGCGCAGGAGGCATTGGCTGTGCTGGGGGGGCTGGGGAAATCAGAGTCTGAAGAGTCGTTCCAATTTGCTGGAGCATGGCATCATGTTGGTTGGTCAGTGCTTGGCCATGTGTATCCATGGTGGATCCAAAGCTGGTGATAGCCGCCATGAGTTTTTCAAACTCTGTAGCAGGAACACTGTGTGCAGTCTGAGTCTTCTGTCAGGAATCGAACCCGGTTCGCTGGTGTGAAAGGCAAAGTTCAATCAAAGTGAGCTACTCAGGAGACTCAAGTGCAGAGGTGTAAAAGTCTTCTCAGAGTTTATTTCAAGAACTTAGAATCCACAGAAGATCAAAATTGCAACAAAGAATTCAAAAAATAGAAATGATAAAGTCCAATAAACAGCACAGGGCAGAACTGAGAAAATCATGAAAACTTAACTTAACATCCACAGTGGAAATCCAAAAATGCAAGGCAAAAAACAAAACTTAAAGGATAATCACAAAAAACTTAACTTTCTGGCTTAGGGACAGAGATGAAGACTAGAAAAACAGGTCACTCTCCAGCATGTCTTAAAGCGAAGACTCAGTGACATTTCACCCACGAGGCCCAATATAAATAGGCAGGTAAATTAGATCACATGACTAACCCATCTGACAATAATCAGGCAATCAAAAATGGCGGGAAAATGCAGTGTAGGGCAAGGACACAAAAAAACAAAAACAGAGACATCACAGAAAAAGCACAATAGCGGCCACTAGGGACCCAAAACAGAATAAACTCCTAACAAGTTCTTTATCAGATGCAAAATAAATTCTGTAGCTTTATGCCCAATCTCCTCACTGCCTTTAATATTCAAACTGCACAAGATTTTCCAGATCCATACATTTCTCCATCAGCTGAAAGACGCTGCTTGTTAACCTTTTTACCTCTTTTTATTGCTTGGAAACTGTGTCAGAAGTAAAAGTTGCTCTGACATTGGTTTAAATCGTCCTCCGTGCTTTTCATGGTGGAGATTGTGACATCAGTCTCTTTTTGTACAGCAGTTAGTTGGTTCCTTTGTTATCCTCAGATAACTTCACCGCTGCAGTGATCTTGAGTCTTCTTCTGGGTTTCTGTCATTTGTTCTGTGTTTATATTGAGGGCTTTGTTTAGCATCTTAAGTGACAGTGACTGGATCTATGAGGAAATGAAGACAACACATACGATCCAATCTCACAGATGCCTGATCATTACTCTATGATCATTATCATAACTCACATTAAACCTGTAGTGAATCAGAGGAGACCATCATCTTCTCTCTTCATCTCTCCTCTTTAACATCAGTGTGACACAAAGAGCAGAAGAGTGTAATAATGCAGAAAGTCACTTTGAGGATCATCACAGATTAGTGTGGATCGTAACCTTGTTGATCAATTTCATATTTTATAATAGTTTATATGTTTTAGAAGCAACGATTAAAATCCAAAAATGTAAAATATGCCATTTCTTGTTTTAACTCTATTTTTCTGTCTATTTTTAGTATGATTGTGTTGTGATCAGTATTGTGTATCAGAGCAAATCATGACATGACTGTATCTTTATACAATATTATTAACTAATATATATTTGGGCCTTTTTTCACAAAAAGAGGTGTTTGAGTCACTTGTTTTTATCTTTCTTCACAGATTCACCCAAATCTTCACTGACTGTGACTCCAGACAGTCCTGTATTCACTGGAGAGAGAGTCACTCTGAAGTGTGTGATTGAGTCTTACAGAGACTGGAGAAGGAGAAATGGTCTGACATATGACTGGAGAAATGACTGGACACCTGACTGGAGATATGAGTTTTATAAAGACAGTGTAATACTAAACACGTCTGATCATTACACTGTAACCAGAGACACTCTCACTATCAGAGGATCTACTGAGTCTGATGAGGGTCAGTACTGGTGTAGAGGACAGAGAGAAGAAAGACCACAATCATCTCAATCAAGCTCTGATTCTCTCTTTGTTGTCGGTGAGTTAAACATCATTATCCTCATAAACTCTCTCTAATATCACATATCTATAATCTAAACGGAGTTTGTTCAGAACAGAAAACTCTTACTGTTTACTAAAATCAACTTTTTATGCTCTATTTTACTAATTTTTTAATACAATAAGAACAAACCAATTTATGAAACAAAACTCTATTTACATGACATCAATTAATACAAACTATTCAATTTAGTGAAATGAGAACGAACTAGATCATTAATTATATGTATTTATTTATTTATTATTTATCACAAGGAGGTTTTGACTTTATAATGTTGATTTCCTGACATTTCTTCATTTAGCAGAGGCTTTTATTCAAAGTGATTTATCATAAAGAGACAAATAAACACAGGAAGTGCTCATAATACAATATTTCAGACATAGTTCAGATTAGTAGAAGCTAGACAGGAAGGGGTTAATGACAAAATGTTCATTCTGGGGAGGAGTATCCCTTTAAGTAACGATAAACAAATATACAGACCTTATGTCTTCTCGGGTCGGGGGTGTTCTGGAAAGTGATTTTGTGTCTCTGTGATGATAACACAAGATTACTTGAAGATCTCAGACTCATAAGAGTGAGGAAGTAGAGCCTGTGACTGCTCTAGACACATTTCTCTTGACCTAAAAAATGAGATATTTCTAAATTCTATGGTCTATCTTTCTTTCAGCTGTACAAAAGAAGGTGTTTTTGCTGCTTGATATCCAATGTTTTTGTATATTGGGACATTATTTTAATGTATTACATTAATTTTGATCACACTGGTTTGTAGTGAAACTCTTTATTTAGCTTCTGTATAATGAACTGAAAGTTTCACTCATAGACTTCTGTGTTGAAGAAAAAGGTGTATATGTAAGAATCAGTGTCTTAAACTTGAGTCGGTGCAGGGAGAAGTTTGATTGTGTTTGATGGAAGTTCATCTAGAAGAGCATTGTAGTTGTTGATGAACCTAGCTGGATCATGAAATCATGTTGTAGAGTTGGAGTGGCATGTTCTCGGGATCTGAGCAGCTACTGATGGATCATCTGGTTGAAAGAAAGAACAGAGCTGTGTGTCGTCAGCATAGCAATAAAAAGAGAAACCATGTACTTGTAATGAGATCCAATGATCAAGATACTGTGATGCTGTTTCAGTCTATATCTACTCTTATGTGTATTAATACAGAGAGACCAAAACCAGTATTGAAGGTGACTCCGGATCAGAGTGTGTTCAGAGGAGAGAGAGTCACTCTCAGATGTGACATACAGACAGAAAACATTCAGTGGACATACAGCTGGTTTAAATATAGATACCGTTACTATCCAACAACAACAACAACAACAACAACACCAGAGTACAGTTTCACAGCTGATTATGTGTCTGTCAGTGAATACAGATGTAGAGGAGAGAGATCAGACTCACAGAGATCATCAAACTTCAGTGATGCTGTGAAACTGACTGTATCAGGTGAGTCTTCATATTCATATCTGTTTATTAATCCTCAATATTTGTGGCTCAACACCTTTCTTATACTTTTCTGTTTTAGCCACATCTCACATCTGTAAAACACTGAAACAATTCACTTTTAAAAAAATGATAATATAAGCTAAATATTATATATAAATATTATATATATAAAGTCTATAAGAAGAATATCTGTGTTATTGTATCATATTCTGTTTAATGAGTGTTTTCTCTTTCTGAAATCTTCTCAATATGTCCTGATTCTTTCTTCAATGTTGTAAGGGTGACAGAGTGCCTAGTTTAGATCAAAACGTATCACAAAGTGATTATTTAGTATGTTTGTCTTATTATTTGGATCTAAAGACCATAAAGGTCATGTAGCACAAGAGCTCTTGGTATCAGAGCGGATCAAGCAGCAGAAATGAGACAAACAGTGTTAAAGACACAACTTGATTCAGACTTTTCTGTCTTCTATAAATGATGATGTTGTTTGCTGTAGTGAGCTGAATACAGTTACACTGACACACAGACTTCAGTTATTAATGACAGAGACTCAACTTTTCAGTGAACAAAAACTCTGTAATGTCATAAAGTCACATAAACTTTAATGATTACTATGATTATAAATATGACTAAAAGCAGTGAGATTCAGATGCTCCTCATATGGGGTCTGTTATATGAAAACATCCTGAATTTAATCTTAGGATCATTTCTCAGACGAACGAAAACGCTTCTCTTTCAGATGAAAAAATGGAAAATTAAGATTCTCTTAAAAACAGTCAGATCAGAAAAATAATCACAGACTACAAACAAAACACTTTTATATGAGTCTTGAGAAGAGGGTGTGAAATAATAATAATAATAATAATAATAATAATAATAATAATAAAACCTTGTACTCAAACAAATAAACCTATATTTATGTAGTCTATCTTATATGCATTAAACTAAGCTTTTCTCTTTTTTCATCATTTTATTTTTATCTTGATGTTTTTAACATTTTTAAACATGTTAGCAGACAGACATGTGACCAACAATTCCTCAACTAAACTAAAATATCATAATCAAATATGATCCAAATATTGATCTGATAAAGGTGACGGAGTAAACAAATGATGGTGTTGATGAAAACCTCAATTTATATTCATTTTATCTTTCAAATACATTAATCAATCAATTCCTGTTAAACACAAAGCAGTATGTTATTGTTAAAAAGATTTAATTCAAGATTCACATTTAAGAGTTTAATTTTAACACAAATGATCTAATCTTTTCAAATAATGTCATAAACTGGAAGATGGTGTTGACGGATCATGGTTGTGACACAGAAATATTAATTTTATGATTTAATCTAAACTCAATGATAGACACTTTAGTTGATCTCTTTTATATGATTGAAGATCACGGAGCTGCTTTCATGTGTGTCTTAATCTCCTGGAAGTTCATAACAGGAATATTTGAATCATTTCTTAACATACTTGAAGATGAACCATTGAGTGATCTTTGTAGACGTCTAGTGGCTGTGCTTGAAATATCATCTTATTTTATTTCTTTGCACTAATCTACCACTAAACCATTTTACATAAATTAATTTAAATAGAAAGTTGTCATAAAAAAGAGAGGTTTTTAACTGCACAACTAAAAAGACATTGATAACGTGACTAATATTAGTTGAGAGCATCACTAAACATCCTAAAGTGTTCAAAGTGCAGCGCTGTGATTCAGTATGAGAATTAATTTATCACTATTACTGACGAAGAAAATAATAATAATACTACTATCATATGTTTCTATTAAACTGTTGTTAATGTATAAGTTTTAATAATTAAACATACTACAGTTACTGCTGTTAAAACAGAATAAAAACAACATTATCTAGAAAAAAATAATAGAAGTAATAAGCATATGATTAAACACTTTTATAATTATGTAAGGGGTCCCTGGCCCCAAGAAGTGGCCCTGTATTCACTGAGAGACAGTCAGTCTGAAGTGTGAGATAAAATACTGTCACAGTGACTGGATCTATGAGGAAATAAAGACAACACATACGATCCAATGTCACAGATGCCTGATCATTACTCTATGATCATTATCATAACTCACATTAAACCTGTAGTGAATCAGAGGAGACCATCATCTTCTCTCTTCATCTCTCCTCTTTAACATCAGTGTGACACAAAGAGCAGAAGAGTGTAATAATGCAGAAAGTCACTTTGAGGATCATCACAGATCAGTGTGGATCGTAACCTTGTTGATCAATTTCATATTTTATAATAGTTTATATGTTTTAGAAGCAATGATTAAAATCCAAAAATGTAAAATATGCCATTTCTCATTTTAACTCTATTTTTCTGTCTATTTTTAGTATGATTGTGTTGTGATCAGAATTGTGTATCAGAGCAAATCATGACATGACTGTATCTTTATACAATATTATTAACTAATATATATTTGGGCCTTTTTTTCACAAAAAGAGGTGTTTGAGTCACTTGTTTTTATCTTTCTTCAATCATTCAATCATTTTTATTTATATAGCGCTTTTAACAACACAGGTTGCATCAAAGCACTGTACAGTATAATGTAGAAGAGTACAATGACAGGGATGTATAATGACGAGAGTGACCAATTTCTTATTAAATGTAGAGACGGTCTCTGTAATCAATTCGACGATAATCACTAGAAGTTAAGTGTCCCCAACAAAGCAAGCCAGAGGAACCAAAACCCCATGCATACAGAATGGAGAAAAAAAAACCTTGGGAGAAACCAGACTCAGTTGGGGTCAGTTCTCCTCTGACCGGACGCCCAGCACTTAACTTCCAGTTCAATTTTAAACGCAGCTGTGTCAGATAGTGTAAATGACTAAGTGTGTGTGTGTATGTGTGTGTGTGTGCATCAGGATCTGGTGATCTGTCGACGGGCGCATCTAGGTTTTCTGGTCTCTGATGAACATAATTTCTGTGTGCTGATCCACCATCTAGTCTGGATACAAACTGTGAAACAGATTAAGAAAGAGACAGGACTAATATTAGCTTAGATGCCATTCTTTTTACGATGTCACAAGTACATCGTATTGTAGGAGTAGTGTTCCCGGTTCCAGCAAATCTAAGTAATGCAGCCTAAAAATCCTTTAACGGATTTGAATAATAAAAGGTGTGTTGGTGTGTTATGTGTAGGCTAAGTTAAAAAGATGTGTCTTTAATCTAGATTTAAACTGGTTTAAACTTTCTTCACAGATTCACCCAGATCTTCACTGACTGTGACTCCAGACAGAACTGTATTCACTGGAGAGAGAGTCACTCTGAAGTGTGAGACTGAGTCTTACAGAGACTGGAGATGGAGAAACGGTCTGATATATAACTCAGGTTCTACCTGGCCGTATGAGTGGAGATATGAGTATAAAAGCAGCAGTGGAGTTGTTCAGAGTTATACTGTAAATGGAGACACTCTCACTATTGAACAATCTAAAATATCTGATGAAGGTGATTACACTTGTAAAGGAAACGTAGAAGGAAGATCAGTCTCATCAGAATCAAGCTCAGTTTCTCTCAAAGTGAAAGGTGAGTTAAATATCATTGTTCTCCTAAACCCTCTGAACTATGTCTATATATCTAGTTGAGAGACTGTTGTTGTTGTTTGGTCCCTTTTAGGCAAATCACACTTAAAAATGTGTATATGTAAGAATCAGTGTCTTAAACTTGAGTCGGTGCAGGGAGAGGAAGATTTTATACAACCATCATTTTGCAGCACACTAGACACCGTTATGGAACAATAGATATATAAAAGTTAGAAACAAATCATTGTATGACAAGGACTGGATATCAAAAAGATTCCCTTCAAATTCTTAAAACTAAATACATAATCTCCCAAAATGGGATAATTCCATCCAGTGAGTATGAAAGACTTAGATTTGGATTTGACTTTAATAAATCTATATTCTGTGATGACACTGAAACCATGGATCATCTGTTTTTTCATTCTGTGTATGTGGATACTTTATGGTCTGATATCCATGTTACCTTGACAGCTTCACCCAAAAGACATTATCTAAGAACTAATAAATAATAGCATGATTAATAATAACATGAATAAAAGTCACATCATTTTTATTTTTATTCTGTTCTCTCTCACTTTCGGTTGTATTAGCACCAAATCTGTATCTTGTAATCAGATTTTTTTTTCTAATGCAGACAAATAGTCAGTGATTTGTAATTTCTGGCTCTTCAGGATCTGAATGTGTTCTTGTTCTCCTGCAGATCTGAAGCCAAAGCCTGAACTCACATCAGATCCTGAAGGAGCTGCACTGACAGGAAACACAGTGACTTTGACCTGTCTCGTGAATCTGGGCACTGGATGGGACTTTTACTGGAACAAACACACACTGACCTCTGAGACAAAGACAGAAACAAACTCCTACAGAGTGAAGATTGATTCAGTGTCTGATGGAGGACAGTACCGGTGTAGAGCTGGAAGAGGAACACCAGTCTACTACACACATTACAGTGATGCACTGTGGGTAAATGTTACAGGTGAGAGAAAACATATGTGATCAAAGACAATATCTGCAGAACTCCTAAATTTTTTTAATCCAAAATAAATGAAATAATCTGTGTTTGTACAGAGAGCCCAAAAGCCGTGGTGACGGTACGGCCTGATAAACACGTGTTCAGAGGAGAAACAGTCACTCTCAGATGTGATATAAAGTGGGGAGGAGACACTGAATGGACGTACAGATGGGAAATAGAGGGAACAGACTGGTATAAAGACTCTGCTGACCGATGTACAAAAGAGTGCAGCAGCAGTGAAACAGATGATCAGAAACACAGAAATGCTGTCAGTTGGTGTTCAACACAAGACTTGATCCTCAGCAGAGTTGAAGACTTTCACAGCGGTATCTACACCTGCAGAGGACAGAATAACACTCAATGCTCTCAGCGCAGTGATGCTGTGACACTGAAGGTTTCAGGTGAGTTTGTGTGTTTGTTGATTGTCATCAGTGTGAACAGCTTCTCTCTCTATAACCACTCATGTTTTGTTCAGCTGAAGCTCAGGCAGCAGTGCGAGTGTCTCCACAGCCGTGGCTGACTGAAGGAGACTCAGTGACTCTGATCTGTGAGGTTCCAGGCTCCTCTACAGGCTGGACGTTCAGCTGGTTCAGAGAGGATGATGATGATGAGGATGATGGTCTGTCAGACAGCAGCAGAGGAGCTGGAGACTCTTACACTCTCAGTCCTGCTGCTCTACAGCACACAGGAGTTTATACGTGCAGAGCAGAGAGAGGACGACCGGCCTTTTACACACACAACAGTAGCACACAGCTGCTGTGGATCACTGGTGAGTGTGTGACTGTGTTTGTGCTGCTGTTCATCTCTATTTGTGTTTCAGTACAGTCTCTGGCACAGGGGGAAAGACTAGTGTGAACCAGATCAGCATCAATATTACTATTAAATACACACTTTAAGGATTACACACATATAGTCTGTCAGTTTTATGAGTGATGTTCTTGTTTTCAGGTAAATGGTCGCGGGTCTCTCTGAAGGTCAGTCCCAGCAGAAGTCAACACTTCTCGTCTCACTCTCTCTCTCTGAGCTGTGAGGATCAGAGGAGCTCTTCTGGATGGACAGTGAGAAGATACACAGACAGAAAAACTGAAGATTGTTCAAAACAAACAGGATCTAGATGTCGAATCGACTCTCTCAGCACATCTGACACTGGAGTTTACTGGTGTCAGTCTGAATCTGGAGAGAAACATCATCCTCTCAACATCACTGTACATAGTGAGTCCTGTTTCCAATCACTACATCTACACATATTCTAATCTATATTCTAAAGTCTTTTAGTGAAGTCTCGTTGGACTACATGAAACTAGTGCATAAAACACCGAAAGCAAGCCCTGAACTGTTTTGATATGTTCTTACTATATACAGTAAGCTCTTGTATGTCTTGTGTTGTAGATGGTGAAGTGATTCTGGAGAGTTCTGTTGATCCTCTGGTTGAGGGAGATACTCTGACTCTACGCTGTTTACATCGATCTACAAACTCCTCCATCCTCGGAGCTGATTTCTATAAAGACGGATCACTTCTCCAGAATCAGACGACAGGAGAGATGAACATCACGACTGTCTCAAAGTCACATGAGGGTTTCTACTACTGTAAAACACAGAGAGGAGAGTCACCCAAGAGCTGGATCTCAGTCAGAGGTTTGGGAATGTTGAGTGATTTCATGTTCCTCTGTAATAGTATCGTAGAAATGTCGCTCACTAACAGATCTGTGTGTTTATGTTCTCCTATCTTAGCAGCTTCATCTTCTCTTCTGATCACTGGAGTGGTTTTGGGATTGTTGTTCTTGATCTTGATCTTGATCTCTCTGCTGCTGCTCTGGAGATTCAAGAAGAACAAAGGTGTGGAGCAGCTCTTAACATGATTAATACAACTGAATAATAAAGACTCATGAGACGTATAACAAAAATCACTGTAATCACTGCAGATATTCTTAATCATAACGCTCTTTGTTTCTGTTATAGATCAGCAGGGTAATATTAACCAGACATCAGTCCTTAATCAGGCTCCACCAGAAATCTCTACTCTACAGTCTGGTGAGCCTCAGTAACTAACAGTGTTCTCACGTTTTTTGAATACTACTTGAATATCAGACACATGGATTCAAGGCCTGGAAAGTTGTACAGTTGTACTGTACAAACTGTATGTTATTGTTGTACACCCTTAAAGGAAACCTGTTTTAAGCCTTTTGAATTATGAAGACTTCGGCAGTGTCCTAATAAACACACCAACACACACACACACACACACACACACACAAAAGTCCATCTTTCTGTCATCTGTTGGATTTTTTTTTTTTTATCTATATGTTTTTTTGCACACCTGCATTCCTCAAAAGATGTTTGTGCAATATCAATTTCAGCTTTATAACTTCTTTTTTTTTTTCTTGTAAGACTACGGTGCTTTTTTCTCTGTCCAGCAGGTTCTGATCAGATTTGTGACGTTGTGACTGAAGTGAAAAAAGGTTGAATCTTAAACCTTATTAAACCCATAAAAAACAAATATAATTTCATCAGTAATATTGGCTGTTTTTTTATTTTTTTTTAAAGATGGTCCAGATCCGCTGGCAGATGTCACATATTCAGAAATCACTGTTAAGAAAAAAAAAAAGAAAAAGATGGACAAAGGTAAAAAAAAAAAACTCTAATTATGTATTATCATTTCTAATAATTAATTATTATTATTAATCATTTTATATTATTCCAGATGATAGCATGGCAGAGCCAAATAACGTGACATACTCTGAAGTAAAAGTAAAAAAATCCAAAAGCCGAGGTGAGATCCTGTTTTTGTTTTTACAGTAAGTTCTGATTAATCAGACTGACCATCTGTTCTTTATTAGATATTAATACCGCAGGACCCAGTGATGTGATTTATGCACAGATTGATTTACAGGACAAAAAGAAAACCAAGGGCAAAGGTAAACATCACATCACATTTAACATTTAACTAGAATATGAAATAATTTACGATTTTAAAAAGAGGTGATTGAGCAAATTCATACAACTTCATTTCAATAATGTAACTCTAAAATCTGCCTTTTTGAGACTTGGCATTTAAGTCTGAAAACGACGTGTTGTTTCGTGATAGGTGCTGGACTTCATGATTTTTTCATTGAAATGAAATCCAAGGACAAACAAAGAGGTAAAGAGAAGATCTCAAATATCATCACGTGTAAAAGGATAAAAATACGTTAACAGAGCCGGCTAATAAAATAAAACAAGGTCCCTAATCACAGTCATGTTTCCTGGAAATAAAGTTTTTAATCAGTAGTCTTCTGTATCTTTGTGGTTCGAGTCTTCATCCGATCAGTTATTAATGTAGTTCTCTCTCTCTGTTGTTGCGTCTCAGGAAAGAGCGGTGAGTCTGGAGACACTGTGTACTCAGAACTGAAGAACAACACGGTCGGAGGTGAGAGAAACATCACTAGTACAGGAGAAACACTGCTCTTGAATATTACCCATCATGCACCATGATTATCTGTGTTCTTCAGGTGCTGAAGCTGCTGATGCAACTTACGCTCAACCTATCAAGAAGAAGAAGAAGAAGAAAACACGTAAGAGTTCAGATCACCAGCTTATAATTCACACTTGTTGCACTTTGTTTCAGCTTAGAGTGCTCAAACACCATTTCAAACGTCTAGAAGAATATCACAGCTCCTAGAAGTTGATGTTAAATACATGGAGTGCTCTTAATACGATATACTCCACTACCGGTCGAAAGTGTTTTAACCCTCAAGTGCAGGCTTGGTGGATCCAGAAAGTTTACCCAGACATCCTTTGGCTTTGAGATGCCAGAAAATCTCCATATAGCCAATATGATAGTACTCAGTTCGATGCGAGGGAATGCTAAACTGTTCCAACGTCCCCCACCACAATCATTCGGGGTTCATTTAGCCGTTTTAGCATAACGTTTGAAATTAGCAGTTAAAAAAAAAGCATCACGTTTTGCCTGAGAATCTACAATTTATTGTCACGTAAGATATGATTCATCTGCAACGCTTTAAGTGCTAAGAAAAATACAGTTCGGGGCAAAGAAATCGTATTCTTACACCAAAATCAGCTTTTTCTTTATAAAATCTGCATATATCTATTTACAGCTTTGATAATCATCCGTATAAGGTGGAGGAGGAAGTGGCTAAATAACGAAACTGTCACAGGACTCTTAGCTTATCCCTGATAGGTGGTCTTTTATCAGTAGAGCAGAGAAAACGTAGTCCTATGAGAAAGAGTACGAATAAATAGTATATGTTGAAGTGCTATATAAAGCGGATGAGCGCTTCATAAAATTCAAGCAAGATCTTAATGTTTGACCTTTTTGCATATGATTCTTTTATGTTATAAATCAGTTTACCTTGATCTTATGACTGTTAATCATCACCAGAACGAGCTCATAATTCTCATCACCTGCTTTTATCTGTTTAAAGGTGTCTGAAGACGGCCGACGAAGAAAAGATTCTCAGCAGACACAGTAACGCTGGCTTTGCTTAAAGTAACTGCTTGTGCGTGTGCTTGATTTAGAGACGCATACGCTCTGTATTATCTGCAAGTTTTTTTTATTTCACCAGTGAGCACTTAATACAGCTCTAGGTGAAACTGCTCTAAAGTTATTAATATCATAAGATCGCCGTGCAGTAACAGTAGAATAAAATAGCGTTTGATTATTAGATACAATGTTTTTTTGTGTGTGTTAAGGCAATGAAACTAATGTTTTTTTACTGCTTTTTACATTTATGTTTGATTTTATGTTATATGTATTGCTTTTTTTGTTCTTTTAACAAAGTGTAAGGTTTATATTTGAAAAATAAAGATATAAAAAACTAATTGTCTATTGTTTGTGGAACTTACCTTCTTAACCGAAGATCATTTTAACCGTAGATGAATGCAGATCTTCTCTGACCTAAAACACAGTAACTAAAACAGATCTCAAATCAGAATCTGGTTATGAGCTGAAATCGTCAAAAAAAAAGCGCCGGACGCTCTTGAATCTGCTGATGCGTGACATTAAACAGAAACTGAGTTACTTCTATGTTTGTTGCTTATTAAAGTGGTTTTATACTGAGAGAGAAAAGACGGGCAGAAGAGAAAAGAACGAAGCAGCTTTGAGTACAGTTCTTCAAAGAAACACCTTTTCTAAGCTTTTTAATGATGAAAAGAAACTTTAAACTGTAAAGAACATTTTGTGCGACGGAGAGATTTAGTGGATGTTAAAGATTCATCATAGAACCACATGCCAATAACGGTATAATGCTTTATGTATAAAGTGTTTCATAAATGCAATGTCATAAGTATGCCAAATGCATAAATGTTAATGTTTAAAAATTTATATTTTTATATTTTATAGGCTTTCCTGCTGGTGGCAAAGGTATTAACATGTTTTATTAAGAAATAGAAGTATTATTTACATATTTTTATTATTATTAAAAAGTAATTAATTATACATTTCTTATTATTAATTCATTACTTATTTTTATTTGGAAAATACAATCATATAAACGTATTATTTTATGGCAAATTTTTATTTATTAGTCCTTTTTTTTTTATTTTATCATTTCATTTGTTTGTTTTTATTTATTTATTACTTTTAATGAGCCATTTATTGTTTATAACCACATTGTGCACCCAATCCTCCTAACATAACTCATTACTTAATGCTGATGAATAAAGAAAAAGTCAAAATTGTCTTCCTTTTTTCTGTTTCATTATAAAAACGAATAAAGACATCACAAAACAGACAACACTTTTGCAATTTCGGCTTTAATCACAAACATACAGCCAGCAGAGGGCAGATGTCTGATTTTCTTATATTTGTGACACTGAAGTAAAATGTTAGCTTTGTCAGAGAGTAAAAATATATATATATAAAATAAATTTTGAAGTGTCTCGTGTACAAATCCTGTTTCGCAAGTCAATCCAGCAAAAGTGAAAACAATCCATTAGTTGCTCCACAAAGAACAGAAGAAACAACCCGATGATGATTTGAGCAAGATGTTAAATCACATTATATCTTCTTAATCTTTGTTAAATATACTCAGCCAAAATATGTTTTTATGATGCTGACATTGAAACACTGACTATCATCAAATGTCCTGAACATGGAGTCAGTTTGTGAGCTTCTAGAGGAACTGAATCCTCTAAATAGAAGTCAATAATGAGATAAATGAGATCATCAGTGATACTCATCTGCATCGACACGTCACTAAAAGCTTCACTTCAGCTCTTCAGGAAGTGATGTGACGGGTGAAGAAACACTTCTATCTCTCTTCTGTTTCTCTTTATACCTGCTTCTGTCTGTCGACTAAAATAAAATTATGTTGCTACAATAACCCATGTGACATCGGTGGTTCAGTCGTAATTTTATCAAGATATTAAAATGACACACCGCATGAGTATGCGTTTCTCTTGTAGTTTTTATTCTAATAAAATTGTATGTTTATAAAGTGATGATTGAATCTCTTTTACCATGTTTGTACTATATTTCTGGGCCTTGAATGTTTCAGTTCCCTTGCTGTCTTTAGAGAGTTCATAAAAAATATCTTAATTTGTCTTATGGGTTCAGAATGATATGAGGCTGAGTAATTAATGGCAGAATTGTTGTATTTTGGGTGAAATGATAAGTCTTTAATGTTAAGTGAGTGTAGTGTTGAGCTGATAGATGTTAGTTTTACTTCTGCTTTGTTTTCTGCAGCTCTTTCTGAGGATGTCTGTCGTCTGTGTTGAAGATGAGGTTTTTAGATGAGATCCTGAGACCAGAGCCGCTCACAATCTCACCAGAATGAAACACACTTCAGCGGCAAAATACAGAAACACAGCTCTAAGAACGATTCTAAGATTTTTTGTGCATTCACAGTCTCTATTTCTTCCTATTTCTTCATTTATTTCTGGAGAGTTTTGTCTCCTCCCTCATCTCTTCTTGACGTGTGAAATTACTGTTTAACAGGAAGTGTCTGTTTTAGATCACACCAGACATCAGTTTTTATTATTATTAATGTGTCAGTATGGGGTCCGGTGCGCTGCGCCTCGGTCTCTGTAAGTATTTTATTATATTCTATACCTGGGGTGCATAACTCAGTTCCTGAAGATCTTTTCTACCTCGTTAACTGTATTTCTCAAATCAGCCGAAATATGGTATATATGTGCATATAAGAGAACTAGAGCCAGAGCGGCATCAAAGTCAGGACAGCAAAAAGGATAAAGAGTTTAGGTTATTTTTCGGTCATTGGTTTGAAATTATTGCACTCATATCAACAAGTTATCACGTCTTGGTTATTCTGAATTGAAATGAACTTTGCTTCATAGTGATACAGCTTCCTCTGACGAACTGTGACATATATATATATATATATATATATATATATATACACATACACACACACACTATAAATAGTTGGCTATACATAACCCGAAACTCTACAAGAACTTTACATAAAATACTCTACATGAAGAGACATATTTTGTACATTGAAATCTGTACAAAGGATGTATTTTAACATGAAATTGTGCAAATTAGATGTTTTATGAGCTACTTCCCCAAAAATATGTCTTTGTAGCAGGAAGTGTTTATAAAGTGTTTGATGTGCAGACAGAGAGGTGGTTTGTAAAGCCCTCTCATCTGAGTGTGACACACTCAGAATTGCACTTCAGATCTTCAGTTTTCATGAATTGTGTGGAGAGGGGTGAAGTATTGATGATTTGAAGTATTGATGAACAGTAGGTTGTGTTGTGGATGAGGTTTCAGAAGGGAACAGGAAGATTGGAGTTAAGAGCTCCACAGCCTGGGAAAAAGCTGTTGAGAAGTCTTGCACAGCAGGCTTTGATGCTCCAGGGAATAAAAATAATCAAATAAAATGTGATAAAAACAGATAAGCCGGTACCGTCTTCCTGGTGGCAGGGGCTGGAAGAGACTGTTTGAGGGGCTTGTGGGGTCCTTCACGATGCTAAGGGCCTCGCTGGTGCATCGAATGAGGAAAATGTCCAGAGAGTGATGCAGCTGGTCAGCACACTCTCACTGGAGCCCCTGTAGAAGGTGATGAGGACGGGTGGAGGGAGACTTACTCTCCGGGGAGAAAGTGTAGACGCTGCTGTGTGTTTGGGAAGCTGGACTTCATGTGATGCATGACTAACCTCTCAAAGCACTTCATCATGATTGGGGTCAGTAATATGCAGACATGTGCACAGATGGAGCTCAACTTGTGCAGAACTGTAATGCCTAGCCAGCAGAGGGAGCCCTCGTCTGAATACTGAATACAACTCTGCACCCCATCCATTAAGATCAAAGCCATTAATAACGCCCTCATTGGTGAAGGGATTGCACACCAAACCCAAACTATCACGCTCCAGGTTGGCCTGTTCCATCAGGAATCTAGTTCCTTGTATGTTGTGGATTCCCCTAAGCATGAAATAATTTTAGGCTTCCTCTATCTATCAAGTCATGACCCGAATATTTCTTGGCATGGTGGTGAACTAACATGTTGCTCTGCATACTGCTTTACCAATTTCTTCCCTGCAACCCCATATCATGTCTTACGACCAGTGTGGAGAAACCAGAAACCAGCCAGTCTGTAAAATTCCCTTCCTGTTATCAAGATCAGTTTGAATTGTTCAGCAAAACCAAGGTAATGCAGTTACCTCTACACAGACCTAGAGATTGCGCCATAGACCTTCTCCCCAATGCCATGCCACCCAGAAGTAAGGTATACCCATTGTCCAGAACAGAAAACCAAGCCATGGAGGAGTACATTACTGAAGCACTACAATCGGGATTCATTCGTCCATCTACCTCTCCCGCCACTGCTGGTCTCTTCTTTGTTGAGAAAAAGGATGGTGGACTCAGGCCTTGCATTGACTACAGGGGAATCAACAACAAAATATCTGTTTTTAGGACTACAATATCTATACTGTACCCAATCAGATCTAAAATAAAACATAATTTGTTTGTTGATGGCACGCTTTGTACAAAAACAATCAAAAATAGCACGCAGAGCCATAAAAGAGTGAAGGGAGAACTGACTGCTAAATTAATTCAACATCACAAACAAAGCTGCAGCAGGACATATAAATTAGGTATATTTCTCATTATAATCACTTTTCTTCATACTTGTAATCTATAATACATTGTAACGAGCAGGCGGAAGCTGAGGTTGAATCCATATGCAGGAATCAGAAAAGTTAAAGACAGGTGAGTGGTCAATATCAAATAAGAAGTCTGATCTTTCAACAGGTACAGGTGAAATCCAGTAAACAATAGTCAGAAGGCAGGCAATGGGTTGAATCCAGTACATCAGTCCACACCAGACAAACAGTACAAAAGGTCAAGTCCAAGACTCACACAACATGAAACAGGAAATCAGGAAATGAGAATAGAACGCTCTGTAAAACTTAAAGACATGGAGGGCCTGTGGTTATAAAGCGCTCTAACAGGAAATGGTCAGAGAAGAAGCAGAGGGTCTGAGCTCAGCTAGTGCTCGGGCGAGGACTCCCTCTGCTGGCTAGGAGTTACATACATATTTTATTAAAACCATGTTAATGTTAAAATAATAATATAAATGTTACAAATGAGTTGTTTCTTAATATATAATATATAAGAAAACCAACCAAATTAAATTATAATTTCAATATTTAATTGTTTGCACTTCTGAATCAATATGTTGTTAATGTCTAGAGTTGAAAAGATAAATCTGACTATAATGTGATGAAGATCATTTTCTGAGAAAGATTTGGTGCATTTATACACTGTCCTTTTTAAATAAACTACAAATAATAGTTCTATACATGATAAACTAAACCACTAATATTACATGAACATACCAGTTTATACTTCAGAGATATAACTCATACAGTGTCTTATGATTAAAATGCTGGTTTCTCTTTTACAACGTTTGTCTAACTTTGCTCCAAACTGCCATGAGACAAAAACAGCTAGCTTTCCAGTTCAGAATAATGTTCCTAAACCAACTGTTACGACTGACGGGTCTGAGGCGTGAGGATCCATTAGCTGGCTTTTATTCAACAAAGGCATGGTCAAAGCAGGCAGGCGTCAGAATCACAGCAAACAGGAATATCAGAGGGAAGGTGACAACAAAATCCAAAATCAGGCAGGAGTCGGGTCAGGCAGCGAACAATCGAAGAATCAAAGATAGGCAGGGTCAAATCCAAAGAATATCAACAGGGAAATACAAGGCTAGGCTAACTATAACAATGCTCCATGCAGGTGAGAGGCCTGCTTCAGAATTTATCGTGAGCTACAGGAAGTAGGAACAGGAAGTAGCTCACAGTTCATCCAGAGGTTAGGGCTCCCTCTGCTGGCTTGGTGAAACATCAACTATGTGACAACTTACCCCGCTCTCCTCTACTTCCATTAAAGATGAGACAGAAACAATCTGAGAGAGTGTTTTATCAAAACATCTAAAAGAAAGAGTGTGCTGTCTTCTCTTTTAGTTGTAGATTTGTAACAACTGGAACATAGTTTTTTTGGTTTGGGTCACTGTCCCTCAAAATGTCTGCAGGTCCTGAACATCACAATGTTTGACAGGAATATTGTCTGTTGTGTGAATCTCAGTGAATCCTCAGAGAATCGACTCGTTTCGCTTCACGAGTCCCGTGACCTCATTCTGTGTGATGTTAATGTTGATTATTCAAATGTAGAGACACTTTCAGTTCATGAAATCAAATCAAATAGACATGTTTCAGTGATCTACATTGTGCTGCGTGAATCAAAATGAATCCTTGTTTCTTCTGCTTTTAGTGCTGATGTTCTTCATCGATGCTGGATTCACTCAAGGTACTGTACTGCTGTTCATTTATTAAACAAATCTGAATCGTTTTTTTAGTAGTTTGCTGATTATTTCCCCACAAATACAGTTTTTTCTCATGAGGAGGTTTTGAGTTCATAACAGTGATTGAGACAATGATATCTACTCTTATGTGTATTAATACAGAGAAACCAAAACCAGTTTTGAAGGTGACTCCGGATCAGAGTGTGTTCAGAGGAGAGACAGTCACTCTCAGATGTGACATACAGACAGAAAACATTCAGTGGACATACAGCTGGTTTAAAGATGGATACACTTTCTATCCAACAACAACAACAACAGCAGCAGCAGAGATCAGTTTCAGAGCTGATTATGTGTCTGTCAGTGAATACAGATGTAGAGGAGAGAGATCAGACTCACAGAGATCATCAGACACCAGTGATGCTGTGAAACTGACTGTATCAGGTGAGTCTTCATATTCATATCTGTTCAATGCTCATGAACCCTGGAACAAATAATGTTGTTAAATAAGTTTAGCTTTTTATTCAATTAAACTGAATATATATATATATATATATATATATATATATATATATATATATATATATATATATATATATATGTTATAATGTACACACACACTGAGAGAAATTTTAAGGGGATAGTTTATCTAAAAATCAAAATGTGATGTTTATCTGTTTACCTCCAGGACATCCAAGATGTAGGTGACTTTATTTCTTCAGTAAAACACAAACAAAGAATCTTATTATAATCCTATAATTTCAGTCATAAATTGGAAGTCAATGGGCACCAAACATTGCAAAGCTCTGAGAGTCAAAAAGAAAAAGAAAACACAAAAAAAAGATCATTCTGTGCAAAAAGCAAACAGTATTGAGTTCATTCACAACATCCAGCACATAGATATCTATACATAGACGCCTGATTAGTGACTGTGTCTGTGTTTGAAACAGCATACTTGCTTCCTGTTCACTGCCCAGTACACAGTGTATACTGCATACTATTTTAAAGCAATAGTGTGTGAAACAGTATACAATAAGCAGCAAATGTTTCAGAGTAGTATGTTTAATTGTCACATGACAAACACAAACATTAATTCAGCACAGCTGTCGAGGCTGTTCAACTCATTTTATTTCATAATTGATAAACTTCACATATTTGACAGAACTGAATCAACACTGAGTTTTAACTGAACCGTGATATTTTTGCAGTTACGCTAATTTAAAAAAAATGATATATTCCGGTTGTACTAAATGCTAATCTTCTTCAATTCAGTTTACACTAAAACAGCAGCATTTATACTTCAGTACATAAATTATGTGTAAATTATCTTAACTTTATTAGATGAATGCCAATTATTTTGTGACAAAAATCTACATCTAATCACACCTAATTATCTAAACATCTAATCATTTCTCTGTCTGTGTTTTAACTGTTGTTTCTATGGTTTGTTGGCAGTTGACTCTTTGTCTATTAATAATGGATTATCTCTTAATAAAGCTGTTTCTGGATCTTTGACCCAAGTCTCAGAGCAGAGATTCATTACGATTAGCAGAATCAGTTGTGTTTAATAAAGGTTGAAGATGTTCTGGTTAAAGTGAACTAAATGAAATAAACTCAGAGATCGAGTGTATGTCTCCAAACAGAAGTGTGTGTCGATTCACTGGATGTATGTGTGGATCAATTGATCAGTTCTGTGAAACATTTACAATATTTCAAGAAAAGAGGTGTCACTTGTTTTTATCTTTCTTCACAGATTCACCCAGATCTTCACTGACTGTGACTCCAGACAGAACTGTATTCACTGGAGAGAGAGTCACTCTGAAGTGTGTGATTGAGGTTTACAGAGACTGGAGATGGAGAAATGATCTGACATATGACTGGAGATATGAGTTTTATAAAGACAGTGTAATATTAAAGATGTCTGATCATTTCACTGAAACCAGAGACACTCTCACTATCAGAGGAGTAACTACATCTGATCAGGGTCAGTACTGGTGTAGAGGACAGATAAGATCAGTCTCATCACAACCAAACTTTGCTGTTTCTCTCTCAGTGAAAGGTGAGATGAATATCATTGTTCTTCTGTAATATATGTATGATCACACATCCAATCAAAAGACGTTCTCATTTTCAGATGTTACGTTCACGCTACTCATAAATATCATCATTTAGACTTCATTCGAGGGTTTAATTGTTCTTTAAATTGCTAAAGGAGTTTTTCAGACAGGATCTGTTATCACGTTATCAACAGATACAACAATAAAACTGGTTTCAGGAATCTTAAAATGTATTTTCAAATTGTATCGAGTGTCGTCTTAAAACACAAAACTCATGGCACTGTATCTGTATTATAGTTTTTATGATCATGATAAAGTGACAGCACACACCAGTTATAGACCTGAATATTATAATATTTATTCTGTCAACTTCCCTGTACACAAGTTTAAGAAGAACACTCTTAAAAGTAAAGCTTCTTATTGATTGTTTCATAAAGAACTTTTAAGATAAAAGGGTCTGTAGATTATTAAAATGTTCTTCAAAATACGCAAAAAGTTGATTTTAAGATCCGTTCATTGAATGGTTCTCTGGGCACCAAATATGACTTTTTTGTGACTCAGTTTCTTTATTAAATAAAAAGACATGAATGAACTTGCATAAGCTGATTTATCAACTGATTTAACTTCACTGTAGATAAAGTTTCCAGAAGACCTTTAATAAAAGACACATCACTCTCTTCTCCACATCAGTGTTACACAAATACAGAAACTCAGATCAGATCATGTTTCTGAACAGATCACTGAAAGACCTCTGTCTTCTTTCTTCACAGATTCACCCAGATCTTCACTGACTGTGACTCCAGACAGAACTGTATTCACTGGAGAGAGAGTCACTCTGAAGTGTGAGATTGAGTCTTACAGTGACTGGAGATATGAGTTTTATAAAGACAGTGTAATACTAAACACGTCTGATCATTACACTGTAACCAGAGACACTCTCACTATCAGAGGATCTACTGAGTCTGATGAGGGTCAGTACTGGTGTAGAGGACAGAGAGAAGAAAGACTACGATCATCTCAATCAAACTCTGTTTCTCTCTCAGTGAAGGGTGAGTTAAACTTCATTATCCTCCTAATTTTTTTAGGGAAAATAGTTTATATATAAATACACATATGCTGACGTCTCTCACAGTGCAGTTAAGACAGATTGTGTTTTATTTCTGTTCAGGATAAAAGTAATTCAGTCAATAACTTCTAATGAGAAACATGACGCTGGTGCTTTTTTTATGTTTTCCAAATGCAGCTGAATTACTGATAAAGTCAGGATATTATTCAGCTGAGGGTCAGTTAGTTTGTTCAGTTCATCAGAGTCTGTTCATAGAGATACAGGACAGGTGCTGACAAACAGATCATGTGTGCCTTCATCTATCAACCTTAAAGCTATATTATTATTATTATTATGGTATATTACCATTAATATTTGAGTTCTATCAGTACAGGTATATTACTCTAGACAGGCTGTCAGTCAATGCATTACATTGTAAGGTCAGGTAACGGCATGAAACTGTCTTTAAGAAGTCTTCTTTAAACCAGTCCCTTCATTCAATGGTTACACTTAAAGCACCGATTCTTTCAGAAAAGAAACCAGATGTTGAAAGTAATTTGACCTTGAGAGACACTTCTTAATATGATCAATATCAAAGATGATTATTTGATGCATTGAACAGTGCTGACGCCAAAAAAACAGGAAAATCTTAGACGTTGCATGTTGAAACTTCAACAAATATCTAAATATCAAAATATTTAATTTTCTAATGTTTTATTTTTTCATTTGCAAACATGAGGTGAGGTGAAACATGTTCTCAATAATATTCTTGTTTTTTTTTTTTGTTTTTTTTTAATGAACTTTCATTATTTTGACATTTCTTTCTAAACATGAGTTCAAAGGTGACAGACGTCTCTAAGAAAACTTGAGAACATGTGCTCCGTCTGAAAGACTTCAGTTTTAGCAATATTTTGAATGAGCAGTGAGTTAAACTAGATAATATAACAAAATCATATCTCATATGCTTTCATAAGATTGCCTGAGGAGCACATAAAATTTCACATTTTTGTATTCAAGATTGATTTTTATTGTTACTTTTTTTTATTCAACAAATATTCAAAATGTGATTTTTTTATTTGACAGTCCTAGTATGTTTTCCATCAAAACATTATAATATAGATATAAATGGTCATTTTGTTACCTCTCTGCGTTCATCCTCTTCTGAATGCTCTGTTAGAAGGAGCTTGTCACAAGACTTTAATGTAAACACTGCTGTGATTGGCTGAAAATTCTCCAAAACTTTTACTAAAACAACCCTGAGATGAACTGATGGTGAAAAGTGTTGAATATAGCATCATATTTAGATCAAAGTTTGCAGCAGTGAATCTGAACAATAAACACAATCCAACAAATCATAACTAACACAATAAAAACATGTCAAATAAAATGTCTTGAGTAAAGTGTGTAAGTGATTATTACAGGAGTTTAACCACAGATTTAATCACAGAGAGACTCCTTTAAATGATTTTGTAACAAAGAATATCTGTACGTCTCTTTTTTTCTGCCTTTACTTTTAACAGATTTACCCGCATCTAAAGTGACTGTGACACCAAAGAGTATATTCACTGGAGAGACAGTCAATCTGACCTGTGTGATCGAGTCTAATCACAGTGACTGGAGATATGAGTTTTATAAAGACAGTGTAATACTAAACACGTCTGATCATTACACTGTAACCAGAGACACTCTCACTATCAGAGGATCTACTGAGTCTGATGAGGGTCAGTACTGGTGTAGAGGACAGAGAGAAGAAACACCATCATTCTCACAGAAGAGTGACCGAATCAATCTGTCTCTTAATGGTGAGTAAATGAATGCTGTGACAACTTGTCTTATTTTTTTTTTAAATAACCAGACACTACAATATTCTCACAAAGCTTTGGTCTCTCTGAGAAACCTTTGAAAGCGTTTAGGAGCTCTTTAATGTTCCTCGATAATGTGCTTGTTTCTGTTTTTCAGTGTCACGTTCAGATCAGATTTCTGTCTTCAACATCCTCAGTTTTCTTCTGGCAGCTTGTCCGTATCTGCTGTCGACGGTCGTGCTGCTGTTCAAATACTTCAGAGAGAGAGGTAAGACTTCTGTCTGATCCTCAAACCATTCACATTCAGACAGACAGGCCTTTACTATCTGTCTTTATATGTTATAGATTGAGATTTACAACAGATGGTGGTTTTTCATAACTGCACTGGAAATAAAACAGAAAGTGTGTTGACTTAAAGTGTGTGTGTGTGTGTGTGTGTGTGTGTGTGTGTGTGTGTGTGTGTGTGTGTGTGTGTGTGTGTGTGTGTGTGTGTCTCATAGGTACATCTGAAGACCAAAGCTAGTGCACCATAACAGAGGAATAAACTTCAACCTGATATTCCATCTATTCTCCAAACCACAGAGTCAGAGGACACCGGAGTCCTTGGTTGTCAATAAAAGCTTGAGACACAGACATCAATAATATCTGATATATTAACATTTGATTGAATGTCAGGTTCATTACGTTACTTGAAGAAAACAGACCTCCCCAGATAAGAACGAGCTGATTTTAAATACTGCTCTACTAGCAACACTTATACATTTCAAAGGACTTCTTAACATCTTTTTTTGTTTATTATGCTCTTTTTTGTTGTCGATGTTTTTAGAACGAATGTTTTTATTTAGACAAAATCATAATTATAACCTTCTGTGTGTCTATATATCTTCTGATTATAATTTGTTTAACAAGCAAAAGGGCTTTATACATCTGCTGGACGAAATCAATGTCATGTTAATCTGTTCATCAAACAGTGACTCTTCAGCTGAAGTTCAATCTTATTGATGTGTAGTCAGTTATTGACTGCTGTGTTTATCATTTCACCTAACTTACATGAACAAATCTCCAGGAGGTTAATAAAGGCCTCCTGTAGAGAATTCATGTGTTTTTGTAAGATAAATGTAAGAAAGACTGAAAAAGTTGTAAAAAAAAGTTGTGTGTATTTACTGAATAAACTGATCAATGAAACTGGATTATTTGTTTTGGTTGAAGGTGAAAATATACATTTTATAATAACTAAACTTAATTAATAGAGTAAGTCCAACTAAACAACAATGAATGTTTACTGAAATCAATATCGTTACTTAAACGCAACCTAACTCAGTTACGAGGAACCTGTTGATGGTAAAAAGTTAAGTAAGGCCAAGTAGACATGTTTCAATGAAGAAAAATTAATTGAGGGTTTAAGTCTTTTTGATACTCTGTCTGTGTCACGATCTGGTCAAGGAGACAGACTCTGAATATATTCCAAAGGTAAGTCTTTCATTGAACAACATAGAGAGCGGCAAAACGCCGTCTACTCAAACAACAGATCGTTCAAATGAGAATATCAACAAGGGAAGTAAAGATCTTTCCTTTGTAGGAGATTCGTCGAGGGACAGGCTCCTTCTGGCAGGCAGACGAGATGATGACCAGAACCTAAGGTCTGTAACCTTGTGATCAGCCGTGGAAGGAACGGTGAGAGCGTGTTTTAAAGGGAGGCAGGTGAGAGGTGATTAGAAATCAGGTGATTGAGATCGTGATCAGGAGACGGGTTCAGTGGATGATGGAAGTGAGGACGTGACAGTCTGTTTAATAACCATTTAATAATATCTGAACTTCCTAAAGAATCGGTCGCATGTGTTCAAAACAGCTGAAAATATCTGTCAGAATCTCAATATGGACTTCACAGTAACAATTTGAAATCTTAAAAGGTTGGAAGTATCTGGCCAAAAACATACTTGAGTCCAAGTAAAAAAGTACAAAGTTGTATTCAAGTAGGAGAGACCGGGGACGGTCGTAACATGACGTATTCCTCCAATCAGGAAAGAGCTTGAGTGATGACACTCTTACTGAATATGTTGAATTATCCCTCTCCTGATCTGAAAGACATCAACAGGGTCAGATGGAGGACGGTCGTCGATGCTCTCTGTCTCTTTAGAGGACAAGTACAGTTACTACTGACAGAGGATATAAATATTTGTAATTAATCATAATTAATTTCCCTTTTAAACTAATCTATTACATTTCTCATTTATTAAAATGCTTATTTTTATGAATTTCTTATTCTTATGGCAAATTTGTTATGCATTATTTGCTTTTCATATATTAATCACTTATTTGATACTTTTTTGTCACTTAATTTATTTTTACCTATTTCTTCTCCATTTTTATCATTTATTGCTTTTTCTAAACTATTGATTATTTATTATTTTTATTTTTTGTGCATCCACGATCATATTATTCACGATCATGAATAAACAAAAAGACTCAAAACGTACAAATGAAAGAAACTAATCACTAAACAGACGTCACCGATGTGATTAAAGATGCAGTCCTCAGAGTCTATGAGCAGCCAGCAGAGAGCAGATGTGCTCACAATTAGTCTTTTAAACACTTTATTAATATTTATTACACATTTCTTATTTCAAACTTCAAAAACAAATATTTTTAAGAGATCTGAATAGTTTCTAGCCCTGTAACATTTCTCTCATCTTCTTAAAAACATTTTAATTGTACTTTTCCTCTAAAGCTGACATTGAAACACTGACTATCATCAAATGTCCTGAACATGGAGTCAGTTTGTGAGCTTCCTGAGGAACTGAATCCTCTAAATAGAAGTCAATAATGAGATAAATGAGATCATCAGTGATACTCATCTGCATCGACACGTCACTAAAAGCTTCACTTCAGCTCTTTAGGAAGTGATGTGACGGGTGAAGAAACACTTCTATCTCTCTTCTGTTTCTCTGTATACCTGCTTCTGTCTGTCGACTAAAATAAAATTATGTTGCTACAATAACCCATGTGACATCGGTGGTTCAGTCTTAATTTTATCAAGATATGAAAATGACACACCGCATGAGTATGCGTTTCTCTTGTAGTTTTTATTCTAAGAAAATTGTATGTTTATAAAGTGATGATTGAATCACTTTTACCATGTTTGTACTATATTTCTGGGCCTTGAATGTTTCAGTTCCCTTGCTGTCTTTAGAGAGTTCATAAAAAATATCTTAATTTGTCTTATTGGTTCAGAATGATATGAGGCTGAGTAATTAATGGCAGAATTGTTGTATTTTGGAAGAAATGATAAGTCTTTAATGTTAAGTGAGTGTAGTGTTGAGCTGATAGATGTTAGTTTTACTTCTGCTTTGTTTTCTGCAGCTCTTTCTGAGGATGTCTGTCGTCTGTGTTGAAGATGATGTTTTTAGATGAGATCCTGAGACCAGAGCCGCTCACAATCTCACCAGAATGAAACAGAGCTCTAAGAATGATTCTAAGATTTTTTGTGCATTCACAGTCTCTATTTCTTCCTATTTCTTCATTTATTTCTGGAGAGTTTTGTCTCCTCCCTCATCTCTTCTTGAAGTGTGAAATTACTGTTTAACAGGAAGTGTCTGTTTTAGATCACACCAGACATCAGTTTTTATTATTATTAATGTGTCAGTATGGGGTCCGGTGCGCTGCGCCTCGTTCTCTGTAAGTATTTTATTATATTCTATACCTGGGGTGCACAACTCAGTTCCTGAAGATCTTTTCTACCTTGTTATCTGTATTTCTCAAATCAGCCGAAATATGATATATATGTGCATATAAGAGAACTAGAGCCAGAGCGGCATAAAAGTCAGGACGGCAAAAAGGATAAAGAGTTTCATTTATCTTTCGGTCATTGGTTTGAAATGATTGCACATCAACAAGTTATCACGTCTCGGTTATTCTGAATTGAAATGAACTTTGCTTCATAGTGATACAGCTTCCTCTGACGAACTGTGACAATATATATACACACTATAAATAGTTGGCTATACATAACCCAAAACTCTACAAGAACTTTACATAAAATACTCTACATGAAGAGACATATTTTGTACATTGAAATCTGTACAAAGGATGTATTTTAACATGAAATTGTGCAAATTAGATGTTTTATGAGCTACTTCCCCAAAAATATGTCTTTGTAGCAGGAAGTGTTTATAAAGTGTTTGATGTGCAGACAGAGAGGTGGTTTGTAAAGCCCTCTCATCTGTGTGTGACACACTCAGAATTGCCCTTCAGATCTTCAGTTTTCATGAATTGTGTGGAGAGGGGTGAAGTATTGATGATTTCAGTAGGTTGTGTTGTGGATGAGGTTTCAGAAGGGAACAGGAAGATTGGAGTTAAGAGCTCCACAGCCTGGGAAAAAGCTGTTGAGAAGTCTTGCACAGCAGGCTTTGATGCTCCAGGGAATAAAAATAATCAAATAAAATGTGATAAAAACAGATAAGCCGGTACAGTTGTGGTGACTATCCTTAAACAATTTGTCACCTTAGTCACCTCTTGGGTCTGCTGAGGGTTTAGACGCTGAGCCTTTGTTTGTCCAAAGAACACCAACTTCAATGTGCATTTCTTGAATATTTATTGCAGACTTGACCACAAAAAATAAAAAGGTAAAACAAACTTGGTTTCAAGGTTTTGGCTGCCAACAAACAAAAGGTAAGGTCTAAAGACCATGTGCTCCCAGCAGGCCATGCTCCAGTAGGCCACACCCAGACCTTTAAGCCTCCATTCTCCTGCCGAGGGGGCACATGTCCAAAATAAAAGACAGATGCAAAACAAAAGACATTAACTATATAAATCTTTAAATAAAGTAACCAAATGGCTCCTACAATCGTCTTCCTGGTGGCAGGGGCTGGAAGAGACTTGTGGGGGCTTGTGGGGTCCTTCACGATGCTAAGGGCCTCGCTGGTGCATCGAATGAGGAAAATGTCCAGAGAGTGATGCAGCTGGTCAGCACACTCTCACTGGAGCCCCTGTAGAAGGTGATGAGGACAGGTGGAGGGAGACTTACTCTCCGGGGAGAAAGTGTAGACGCTGCTGTGTGTTTGGGAAGCTGGACTTCATGTGATGCATGACTAACCTCTCAAAGCACTTCATCATGATTGGGGTCAGTGATATGCAGACATGTGCACAGATGGAGCTCAACTTGTGCAGAAGTCTAATGCCTAGCCAGCAGAGGGAGCCCTCGCCTGAATACTAGCTGGGCTCCCTCCATCTGCTTCTTCAGGGACCAGTTCGGGGGCCATATAATGAGAGGCCCTCCATACGTTCAAATGCAAAGTATTGCCAGTTTCATCTGCCTTAGCGAGCATTCTTCTAATTATCTCCTGACTGCCTGCTTGTGTATGTATCTGCCCGTTTCACATTTGATCTGCAAACGGAACTGGCCTGCAAAGGAGAGGAGCTGTCTTTCACGGACTTGGTCACTTTAAACATCAAGCTAGATAATCTCAACAGACTCCCCAACAGTCTAAGAAAGTTTGGTACAAAACCCCGAAATCAGCCAGGATCACCAAGTCCCAGAATCATGAACCCATGCAACGCGATCTCTCACGGCTTCCTAATGAAGAGAGGGAGAGGCGGCGTCAGAATCACCTATGTTTCTACTGCGGTGGAGCAGGACAGTGCAGCCTCTTCCACCTTGGTGAATATTGAACATTTCTCGCTTCTCTCTAGTAGAACCCTAACATTACCCTTCACCATCCTATCTAACGTCAAGTCCGTTAATCTCATGGCCATGATAGATTCTGGAGCAGCTCTGAATCCGATCAATCGTAATATCATTGCTAAATTTAACATACCTGTACAACTCTGCACCCCACCCATTAAGATCAAAGCCATTAATAACGCCTTCACTGGTGAAGGGATTGCACACCAAACCCAAACTATCACGCTCCAGGTTTGCCTGTTCCATCAGGAATCTATTTCCTTGTATGTTGTGGATTCCCCTAAGCATGAAATAATTTTAGGCTTCCCCTATCTATTAACTCATGCCCTTAATATTTCTTGGATTGATGGTAAACTAACAAGTTGGTCTACATTCTGCTTTAACCAATGTCTTCCCTGCAACCCCATATCATGTCTTACGACCAGTGTGGAGAAACCAGAAACCAGCCAGTCTGTAAAATTCCCTTCCTGTTATCAAGATCAGTTTGAATTGTTCAGCAAAACCAAGGTAATGCAGTTACCTCCACACAGACCTAGAGATTGCGCCATAGACCTTCTCCCCAATGCCATGCCACCCAGAAGTAAGGTATACCCATTGTCCAGAACAGAAAACCAAGCCACGGAGGAGTACATTACTGAAGCACTACAATCGGGATTCATTCATCCATCTACCTCTCCCGCCACTGCTGGTCTCTTCTTTGTTGAGAAAAAGGATGGTGGACTCAGGCCTTGCATTGACTACAGGGGAATCAACAATGTCACTGTCAAGTTTCGCTATCCCTTATCTTTAGTCCCATTTGTTCTAAAACAACTACGAGAAGCTACCATCTACACAAAATTGGATTTGAGAAGTGCATACAACTTGATCAGAATCAAGGAAGGTAACGAGTGGATTGCACTCTCTGCATTCCTCACCACCAGGGGGCACTACGAGTATCAGGTTATGCCATATGGGCTAAACAATGCACCTGCTATCTTCTAGTCATTCATTAATGACAAAGGGTTTTAAGGGTTTGGTAAATCAGTTTGTTGTGGCATATATTGATGACATCCTGATCTACTCTAAAACAGAAACCAAACATGTAAAACATGTCAGAACTGTCCTGTTCCGACTTCTTGAGAATCAATTATATGTCAAGTTAGATGCCAGTTTCATCTGCCTTACCGAGCGTTCTTCTGATTATCTCCTGACTGCCTGCTTGTGTATGTATCTGCCTGTTTCATGTTTCTCGAGTCTTGGATTTGCCCTTTCTGTTTTATTTGCTTGGTTTGAACTGATGTATTGGATTGGACCCATTGCCTGCCTTGTGACTGTCGTTTACCTGATTTCCCCTGTACTCATTGAAAGATCAGACTGCCTCTTTGATATTGACCTTCTGCCTGCCTTAACGTTTCTGTTTGATGCTCGTGAATAGACGACTGATGCTCGAATAATTGATGTTATTAATCACCCTCTGCATCTGTCTATTTTCTATCTTCAAACATTTAGCCAGTGAAACATTAAATAGAGTTTGTGACTAAATTCATTTCCATGAGTTGAAGAGACTTAATATGATAATTAGGCTCTGAAATACATAGTTTAAATTTTACACCTCGTAACACGCTTGGGCTAGTTTTGAATAGCTATTGGGCGGGATTTGTTGTGAAAATCTGTCAACCCTGCACAGCAAAATTATCTTGCTCCTTGAATAAGTACGGCAATTTCTTTTCTCAAGAAACACTATAAAAGGCTTATATTTCATGTATTTGAGACGTGAGACCCGAGAGAGGAGTAGACTTTTCCACGTAAGTCATATAACATTAGATCATTTCCAAGAAATATCTTATGATTGCTAAAACAGTTTAACATTTAATTATATAGTTGCATTAATGTTTACGCTTTTCATATGCTCTCATTCGCTAGCTAGTTCATTTTTAATCTAGCTCTTCATCTTCACACGTATAAACAGAGTAAAACATGGTTTTAGCTACTAAAGTAATAAAGTAATTAAAAACAACATAACAGAATCAATTCACTGTGTTTTTGCTATTTTAAAATACAGAAATGAATAGGAGGAGAGAGCTCTGGTACAATTCAGTCTTTTTACTGTAATGTAAAATGTGAAGAAGAAACCTTCAAAAGACCAATATTCCTGCTCCTCCACAGAATCCCTTTTTGTTTGTCCGGTATGAGGATATATGTTGGATGTAGTTTCTTATACTCTACTTAGATATTAATTGTATTGACCATAATTTTTTTATATTTCTCAATTTACAAACTGACTCATTGCTTTACCTTCCCCTCTTCTCAATGATATACATAAATGTGTTAACCATATAATACAAATTAGTTCATGAAACCAAAGAGAATAATTAAAAAATTATATTGAAGCATATTTTATTGAACAGTGGATCACAGTGAAGTCATAAACATGGCTCACAGAAGATAGTTGTTTAATTAGGTTTAAAGAAACCCTGTATATCTATTGTATACAATCTGTATTATTATGATTGTTATTGACATAATCTTTTTTATTTAATTTGTCTTTAAGATGAGAGCAATTAAAAAAGGGAGGGTGGGGCTTTTTCCAGTTTCAGCACATGTCTCAGCACAGAGTATTCAAATTATTTGAAACTTACCATCACCCAGGACACTCGAACCGCTGCCGAACTCGCTGGAACGACGTAGCCCTAAAAGCCATGTTTCACCGAAATCTCAATTAGTAAACAGGCAAAGAATCTCCAAACCAGAATCTGAGTCATACACAGAGTATCAGGCAGTAACAACAAGAGATAACACTCGGTAAGGCAGGGGTAACTGGCCATACTTCACATCGAGAGCTGAGGGCCTCTGGTTATAAAGCCCTCTAACAGGAAATGGATGTAGAAGAAGCAGAGGGGTTGATCACAGCTAGTACTCGGGCAAGGGCTCCCTCTGCTGGTTGGATGTTACAAAAGCAGACAGATCCACTGATTCATGAATCTGCTCCTGTTTCCAGCCGTTCAAAGATCCGTCCATTAACAGCTAGAAGCATTACAATCCACATTATGGTCAAATGATTCTCTGAATTAGTCATTTGTTTTTCTTATTTCTGTCTGTAATGATTTACTTTGGGTTTTCTAAAAGTGCTAACAACAAAATATCTGTTTTATACTGTACCCGATAAGATCTAAAATAAATAAAACATAATTTGTTTGTTGATGGCACGCTTTGTACAAAAACAATCAAAAATAACATGCAGAGCCATAAAAGAGTGAAGGAAGAACTGACTGCTAAATTAATTCAACAAGGTCAAGTCCAAGAATCGTACAACATGAAACAGGAAATCAGGAAATGAGAATAGAACGCTCTGTAAAACTTAAAGACATAGAGGGCCTGTGGTTATAAAGCCCTCTAACAGGAAATGGTCAGAGAAGAAGCAGAGGGTCTGAGCTCAGCTAGTACTCGGGCGAGGGCTCCCTCTGCTGGCTAGGAGTTACATACATATTTTATTAAATCCATGTTAATGTTAAAATAATAATATAAATGTTACAAATGAGTTGTTTCTTAATATTTAATATATAAGAAAACCAACCAAATTAAATTATAATTTCAATATTTAATTGTTTGCATTTCTGAATCAATATGTTGTTAATGTCTAGAGCTGAAAAGATAAATCTGACTATAATGTGATGAAGTTCATTTTCTGGTTCTTTTTCTGAGAAAGATTTGGTGCATTTATAAACTGTCCTTTTTAAATAAACTACAAATAATAGTTCTATACATGATGAACTAAACCACTAATATTACATGAACATACCAGTTTATACTTCAGAGATATAACTCATACAGTGTCTTATGATTAAAATGCTGGTTTCTCTTTTACAACGTTTGTCTAACTTTGCTCCAAGCTGCCATGAGACAAAAACAGCTAGCTTTCCAGTTCAGAATAATGTTGCTAAACCAACTGTTACGACTGACGGGTCTGAGGCGTGAGGATCCATTAGCTGGCTTTTATTCAACAAAGGCATGGTCTGCAGGTCCTGAACATCACAATGTTTGACAGGAATATTGTCTGTTGTGTGAATCTCAGTGAATCCTCAGAGAATCGACTCGTTTCGCTTCACGAGTCCCGTGACCTCATTCTGTGTGATGTTAATGTGGATTATTCAAATGTAGAGACACTTTCAGTTCATGAAATCAAATCAAATAGACATGTTTCAGTGATCTACATTGTGCTGCGTGAATCAAAATGAATCCTTGTTTCTTCTGCTTTTAGTGCTGATGTTCTTCATCGATGCTGGATTCACTCAAGGTACTGTACTGCTGTTCATTTATTAAACAAATCTGAATCGTTTTTTTAGTAGTTTGATGATTATTTGATAAACTACTATAAAGATATGATTGTTTTCTCATGAGGAGGTTTTGAGTTCATAACAGTGATTGAGACAATGATATCTACTCTTATGTGTATTAATACAGAGAAACCAAAACCAGTTTTGAAGGTGACTCCGGATCAGAGTGTGTTCAGAGGAGAGACAGTCACTCTCAGATGTGACATACAGACAGAAAACATTCAGTGGACATACAGCTGGTTTAAAGATGGACACCTTTACTATCCAACAGCAGCAGAGATCAGTTTCACAGCTGATTATGTGTCTGTCAGTGAATACAGATGTAGAGGAGAGAGATCAGACTCACAGAGATCATCAGACACCAGTGATGCTGTGAAACTGACTGTATCAGGTGAGTCTTCATATTCATATCTGTTTATTACTCATTTAACAACATTATTTGTTCCAGGGTTCATAAATTTAGCTTTTCTTATTCAATTGAACTGAATATATATATATATATATATATATATATATATATATATATATATATATATATATATATATATATTCTTTTAGTATATTTTACTATAACTAACTTCTTTCTGAGTTTAAAATAAGTTAAAAACTCAATTACCAGTATAAACAAATGTATTATGAATATTGTAATGACAATTTTAATTACTACTGAAAACATGCATCTGAGAAAAAAACTAATCAGGGATTTCTTTCTTTGACTCTTTTCACTGAAGCATATGATTCTGTTATTAATGCTGTTAATAATGCTATCACGTGTTTATAGGATGTTAATCTGAGAACTGAGAGAAATTTTAAAGGGATAGTTCACCTAAAAATGAAAATGTGATGTTTATCTGTTTACCTCCAGGACATCCGAGATACAGGTGACTTTATTTCTTCAGTAAAACACAAACAAAGAATCTTATTATAATCCTATAATTTCAGTCATAAATTGGAAGTCAATGGGCACCAAACATTGCAAAGCTTTGAGAATCAAAAAGAAAAAGAAAACACAAAAAAAGATCATTCTGTGCAAAAAGTGAACAGTATTAAGTTCATTAACAACATCCAGCACATAGATATCTATACATAGACGCCTGATTAGTGACTGTGTCTGTGTTTGAAACAGCATACTTGCTTCCTGTTCACTGCCCAGTACACAGTGTATACTGCATACTATTTTAAAGCAATAGTGTGTGAAACAGTATACAATAAGCAGCAAATGTTTCAGAGTAGTATGTTTAATTGTCACATGACAAACACAAACATTAATTCAGCACAGCTGTCGAGGCTGTTCAACTCATTTTATTTCATAATTGATAAACTTCACATATTTGACAGAACTGAATCAACACTGAGTTTTAACTGAACCGTGATATTTTTGCAGTTACGCTAATTAGAAAAAATATTAAATGCTAATCTTCTTCAATTCTGTTTAAACTAATACTAAAACAGCAGCATTTATACTTCAGTACATAAATTATGTGTAAATTATCATAAAAACTTTATTAGATGAATGCCAATTATTTTGTGACATAAATCTACATCTAATCACACCTAATTATCTAAACATCTAATCATTTCTCTGTCTGTGTTTTAACTGTTGTTTCTATGGTTTGTTGGCAGTTGACTCTTTGTCTATTAATAATGGATTATCTCTTAATAAAGCTGTTTCTGGATCTTTGACCCAAGTCTCAGAGCAGAGATTCATTACGATTAGCAGAATCAGTTGTGTTTAATAAAGGTTGAAGATGTTCTGGTTAAAGTGAACTAAATGAAATAAACTCAGAGATCGAGTGTATGTCTCCAAAGAGAAGTGTGTGTCGATTCACTGGATGTATGTGTGGATCAATTGATCAGTTCTGTGAAACATTTACAATATTTCAAGAAAAGAGGGGTCACTTGTTTTTATCTTTCTTCACAGATTCACCCAGATCTTCACTGACTGTGACTCCAGACAGAACTGTATTCACTGGAGAGAGAGTCACTCTGAAGTGTGAGATTGAGGTTTACAGAGACTGGAGTTGGAGAAATGATCCGACATATTACTGGAGATATGAGTTTTATAAAGACAGTGTAATATTAAAGATGTCTGATCATTTCACTGAAACCAGAGACACTCTCACTATCAGAGGAGTAACTACATCTGATCAGGGTCAGTACTGGTGTAGAGGACAGATAAGATCAGTCTCATCACAACCAAACTTTGCTGTTTCTCTCTCAGTGAAAGGTGAGTTGAATATCATTGTTCTTCTGTAATATATGTATGATCACACATCCAATCAAAAGACGTTCTCATTTTCAGATGTTACGTTCACGCTACTCATAAATATCATCATTTAGACTTCATTCGAGGGTTTAATTGTTCTTTAAATTGCTAAAGGAGTTTTTCAGACAGGATCTGTTATCACGTTATCAACAGATACAACAATAAAACTGGTTTCAGGAATCTTAAAATGTATTTTCAAATTGTATCGAGTGTCGTCTTAAAACACAAAACTCATGGCACTGTATCTGTATTATAGTTTTTATGATCATGATAAAGTGACAGCACACACCAGTTATAGACCTGAATATTATAATATTTATTCTGTCAACTTCCCTGTACACAAGTTTAAGAAGTACACTCTTAAAAGTAAAGCTTCTTATTGATTGTTTCATAAAGAACTTTTAACATAAAAGGGTCTGTAGATTATTAAAATCTTCTTCAAAATACGCAAAAAGTTGATTTTAAGATCCGTTCATTGAATGGTTCTCTGGGCACCAAATATGACTTTTTTCTGCATTAATATGACTCTTTAGAGAAAAAGGTTTTAGGGAAAAAATAGTTTTGATGTCTTTACATTGTTTAGAGCTTTAAAAATAATGTACACAAAAAATGATATTTCATCTATAGGTTTACTATGTCCTTATTTGAGGAGATTGTGACTCAGTTTCTTTAATGAAATAAAAAGACATGAATGAACTTGCATAAGCTGATTTATCAACTGATTTAACTTCACTGTAGATAAAGTTTCCAGAAGACCTTTAATAAAAGACACATCACTCTCTTCTCCACATCAGTGTTACACAAATACAGAAACTCAGATCAGATCATGTTTCTGAACAGATCACTGAAAGACCTCTGTCTTCTTTCTTCACAGATTCACCCAGATCTTCACTGACTGTGACTCCAGACAGAACTGTATTCACTGGAGAGAGAGTCACTCTGAAGTGTGAGATTGAGTCTTACAGAGACTGGAGAAGTAGAAATGATCTGACATATTACTGGAGAAATGACTGGACATACTACCAGACACCTGACTGGAGATATGAGTTTTATAAAGACAGTGTAATACTAAACACGTCTGATCATTACACTGTAACCAGAGACACTCTCACTATCAGAGGATCTACTGAGTCTGATGAGGGTCAGTACTGGTGTAGAGGACAGAGAGAAGAAACACCACAATCATCTCAATCAAACTCTGTTTCTCTCTCAGTGAAAGGTGAGTTAAACTTCATTATCCTCCTAATTTTTTTAGGGAAAATAGTTTATATATAAATACACATATGCTGACGTCTCTCACAGTGCAGTTAAGACAGATTGTGTTTTATTTCTGTTCAGGATAAAAGTAATTCAGTCAATAACTTCTAATGAGAAACATGACGCTGGTGCTTTTTTTATGTTTTCCAAATGCAGCTGAATTACTGATAAAGTCAGGATATTATTCAGCTGAGGGTCAGTTAGTTTGTTCAGTTCATCAGAGTCTGTTCATAGAGATACAGGGCAGGTGCTGACAAACAGATCATGTGTGCCTTCATCTATCAACCTTAAAGCTATATTATTATTATTATTATGGTATATTAATATTAATATTTGAGTTCTATCAGTAGAGGTATATTACTCTAGACAGGCTGTCAGTCAATGCATTACATTGTAAGGTCAGGTAACGGCATGAAACTGTCTTTAAGAAGTCTTCTTTAAACCAGTCCCTCCATTCAATGGTTACACTTAAAGCACCGATTCTTTCAGAAAAGAAACAAGATGTTGAAAGTAATTTGACCTTGCGCTACACTTCTTAATATGATCAATATCAAAGATGATTATTTGATGCATTGAACAGTGCTGACGCCAAAAAACAGGAAAATCTTAGACGTTGCATGTTGAAACTTCAACAAATATATATATGTTCTAATGTTTTATTTTTTCATTTGCAAACATGAGGTGAGGTGAAACATGTTCTCAAGAATATTCTTGTTTTTTTTTTTTTTGTTTTTTTTTAATGAACCTTCATTATTTTTACATTTCTTTCTAAACATGAGTTCAAAGGTGACAGACGTTTCTAAGAAAACTTGAGAACATGTGCTCCGTCTGAAAGACTTCAGTTTTAGCAATATTTTGAATGAGCAGTGAGTTAAACTAGATAATATAACAAAATCATATCTCATATGCTTTCATAAGATTGCCTGAGGAGCACATAAAATTTCACATTTTTGTATTCAAGATTGATTTTTGTTTCTTTTTTTTTTTATTCAACAAATATTCAAAATGTGATTTTTTTATTTGACAGTCCTAGTATGTTTTCCATCAAAACATTATAATATAGATATAAATGGTCATTTTGTTACCTCTCTGCGTTCATCCTCTTCTGAATGCTCTGTTAGAAGGAGCTTGTCACAAGACTTTAATGTAAACACTGCTGTGATTGGCTGAAAATTCTCCAAAACTTTTACTAAAACAACCCTGAGATGAACTGATGGTGAAAAGTGTTGAATATAGCATCATATTTAGATCAAAGTTTGCAGCAGTGAATCTGAACAATAAACACAATCCAACAAATCATTACATGTCACGAATGAGGGGTCTGAGGCGTGCGGATCCATATGCAGGCTTTTATTAAATGAAGGCGTCATCTTGGGAAGCGGCGTTGGGCGGGCGGCGGCCATCTTGGGAAGCGGCGCTGGGCGTGCGGCGGCCATCTTGGGAAGCGGCGCTGGGCGGGCGGCGTCCATCTTGGGAAGCGGCGCTGGGCGGGCGGCGGCCATCTTGGGAAGCGGCGCTGGGCGGGCGGCGGCCATCTTGGGAAGCGGCTCTGGGAAGGCGGCCATTACTGGAGTTGATACGGTGTCCTTTTCCTCCTCAACGCCCAACGTGAAAGGTGACCCCACAGTCACTAAAACGAACTCTATAAACTGAGCAAGCGACTCACGTGGGCCCTCTCGAACCAGTTGTGATTTGAGTGGCTGATTTATTCCCTCGTGAAACAACTCAATCAATAAACAGTCAGGTAGGTCAGAGAGGTAAGCCATGTCCAGAAACTCTTGAGTATAATCCTCAATTGATCGGGTGCCTTGCTTGAGGGCCAATAAAGATCGAGCGAGGGTCCTACCTGGCCATGGATCAGGTGAAAAGCCGCTGGATCCTGGTGTGAGGTTGCATTCTGTCACGATTGAGCGGCCTGAGGCGTGCAGATCCATATGCAGGCTTTTATTAAGTGAAGGCATGGTCAAAACAGGCAGGCGTCAAACAGGGCAAACAGGAGTATAAGAGGCGAGGCAAACACGAAATCCAAAAACAGGCGATGGTCAGGTCAGGCAGCAAACAATCAGAAACTCAGAAGACAGGCAGGGTCAAAACCAGGGAAACAGGAAACAGGAAACAGGAAACAAGAAACAAGAAACAAGAAACAAGAAACAAGAAACAAGAAACAAACCAATAGCAATCCAAACAATGAAACAGGCGAACAATGCAACCTGCAGGTGAGTGGCTTGCTGCAGTATTAATAGTCCACTGACAGGAAGTAGCAGCAGAGGGAGTGATCGCACATCACCCAGAGGTAAGAGCTCCCTCTGCTGGCTTGGTGACAATAACTAACACAATAAAAACATGTCAAATAAAATGTCTTGAGTAAAGTGTGTAAGTGATTATTACAGGAGTTTAACCACAGATTTAATCACAGAGAGACTCCTTTACATGACTTTGTAACAAAGAATATCTGTACGTCTCTTTTTTTCTGCCTTTACTTTTAACAGATTTACCCGCATCTAAAGTGACTGTGACACCAAAGAGTATATTCACTGGAGAGGCAGTCAATCTGACCTGTGTGATCGAGTCTAATCACAGTGACTGGAGATATGAGTTTTATAAAGACAGTGTAATACTAAACACGTCTGATCATTACACTGTAACCAGAGACACTCTCACTATCAGAGGATCTACTGAGTCTGATGCGGGTCAGTACTGGTGTAGAGGACAGAGAGAAGAAACACCATCATTCTCACAGAAGAGTGACCGAATCAATCTGTCTTTTAATGGTGAGTAAATGCTGTGAAAAAACTCCTGTTTTGCGGCATTAATATACGCACTGATGCACTTAAAGATGCCTTATTTTGAGGAAAATGTTTGATATTATTAAAGCTATCATTTGAACAAAGATGTTCATGTTCGGTGCACAGGGGGTGGAGTCAGAAGCCTTAAAATATTAGCTTATAGGAAATATTATAATATGTGACTTAAAGATCTGTGTGTTTATGTTCTCCTGTCTCAGAAGCTTCATCTTCTCTTCTGATCTCTGGAGTGGGTTTGGGATTGCTGTTCTTGTTCTTGTTCTTGATCTTGATCACTCTGCTGCTGCTCTGGAGATTCAAGAAGAACAAAGGTGTGGAGCAGCTCTTAACATGAACAGAAACCAAGGAAACATACAGTTTCTGGCTCACGAGGAGATCTAAATACCAGCATAAAGACTTACTGTAATCACTGCAGATATTCTTAAGTGATCATAACGCTCTTTGTTTCTGTTATAGATCAGCAGGGTAATATTAACCAGACATCAGTCCCAAATCAGGCTCAACCAGAAAACTCTGCTCTACAGTCTGGTGAGCCTCAGTACCTAATCACTTAAAGAGATAGTTCACACACACACACTGATTTTTGTGGTTTATGAGGACTCTTCATAGGTGTAATATTTTTATACAGTATGTGTTATTGTCCCACACCTAAACCCACCCTTTACAGGAAACAAAAAAATAACCATTTAGTATGTTTTTAAGCCTTTTGAAATATTGGGACATTGGCAGTGTCCTCATAAACTACCTTAAAATTGTAACACTTCTGTCATTCCCATGTCATTAAAGAAATGTGTCCTCAAATATATTTCTGAATATATGCTTGTTTACCGTCCAGCAGATCCTGAGCACATTTATGACGACGTGACTGCAGTGAATAACAGACTCAACGGTTGAGTTTTAAAACATCTTAACACACACCATTCAAAATCAGCAGATATCATTCATTAATTTTCACATGTTTGTTTCAGATGATCCAGAGTCATTTTATATGCTTACATATTCAGAGATCACTGTTCAGAAAAAGACATCTGTGGATAAAGGTTAAAAAAACCCTCTTCACTACAATTAGACGATAAAGTCGTCAGTCGTTACCAGTAACTTTGATGGTGTCTATCTATGGTGCATAAACTTTTTATATATTTGTTTATATATATTTTTTTAGATTATCCCATGGCCGAGTCAAATGAAGTGACGTACTCAGAAGTCAGAACAAAAGGAATGAAATGCAAAAGCAAAGGTGTGCAAAATTATGCCAGTTTCTTTTTTTTTTTTAAGAAAAATTGACTAAATGACTCAAAGTCAATATTTAAATATTTTGTCTTATTATTGATTATTTGTTTTCTTCAGATGCTGATGCTGGAGTTGGTGATGCAACATATGCTATTGTTAGGAAGGGTAACCAAAAAAAAAAAAACAGCAACACTGTTACAATTGTACAATAATTTTGTAACAGAAATGCTATATATACTTATGACAGCAAGCTCACAGTTTACACTTGTAGCAGATTGTGGCATGTATTGAACTGTAACTGGTCAGAATGAGCTGAAATCAGAGGTTTGTGTTATTTGGCTGCATCTTATCTGTTTAAAGTGCAGACTACAAAGGATTCTCAGCAGACACAGAAACGCTTGCATTGCTTAAGAAATCAACCCGAGTCATGCTGCTTCTGCACATGCTTCACTGAAATACGATAGACATATATGCACTATATTATCTGTATAATCTGCAAGCAAACAAATCTATCCATGATATATAGTAAAACTTTTACTAACAGTACAAAATATAGAATAGAATAAAACAATAGTGCTATTGGCACTTTTTTTAATGTCTTACAAAATAATGCTTATGTTTTTTAGTTATTCAGATGCATGAAGATTTTTAACATTTGTATGTTTAACACATTTTTGATGTTAATGAAGGTTTTTGTGTTTAATAAATAAAAATACAGCAAAAGCAAACAGTATGCAGTATGCTTTTATTGCATAGTTTTCCACAACTGTTCATCTATTGCTATTTTAAAAATACTGTAGGTAGTAATTCCTGGTTTAGAAAAAGATTGTCAGCCTTTTCGCTTTGACTGTAGAAAAGGTATATTTACTTATTCATGTATTTATTGTGACAAGCGTCCCGAACAACCATCAGCATCGCACTGGAATCCGACGAGGAGCACCTGCCCACACCCGTCACAGGCTGATCGGTCCCAGCTGCTCCTCAATACCGAAGTGGCATACAAAGGCCACGTGGCACACCAACTACGAGCATTTGCCTCCATGAAAGCTGAGACTAACGGTTGTTCTCTTGTCCCCTGTAGAAAGCAGCTTATGACACATAGCCTACACACTATGGCATGGACACAGAGCACCTCAGCACCGCACAGCACTCAGGCACTCATCACCACTCACATTTGTGAACTTTCTGTTTAATAAATCCACCCTCCAGGGTCTTTATTTGAGCCCTCCTTGCCGTGTGTTTCTTCACCCCATCACACTGGTGGAGAATGCGGGCAAGAGTATGAAGAAACACCGGCAAGTGATCTCATCTTCAAAAGGGTCTCCCCTTTAGTTCACTGCTTGGCGTAGCGCTCCTCCCCCACCATGTAAGAACTGCCACAATGGCTCACAGAGGTCAGTGTCCGTCAGAAACAAATCGTTGAGCACCTGGCTGCTCGACAGGGTGAAACGGAGCAGGAGCTGAAAGGGAAGACCTTCCGTGCCCTTCTGGACTGGTCATCCTTGTGCGGCCGAACATTCTGGCACCTCGTTCGGAAAAGAAAACCTACATCCCGATCACCTGTGTTCCAGCTCGGCGGGTCCACCTCTCAGCCAGTGCGAGGACCTGGCTGGTAGAAATGGGTGTCGTCAAGGACCTCCCAGTTCCGGTGCTGTTAGGAAGAGACTGGCCGGGCTTCAATCACTTGCTTGCCGCGGCCACACAGCCAGTCAGCCCCAGGGGGATCCGCCAACGACGGAGGCCAGCCCGTGAACCACGGAACTGCCCCACGTTGCTGGCCTCAGACAGCTGGAGAAATGGTGAGTCCCTCTCCCAAAGTTATAACCTATTTTTTGATGTCGTCCAGCAGGTATCGGGAGCGAGCTTGTTCGCCAAAGCCTAGAAAGAAGATGATCGTCTTAAGCACTGCTAACCGCAAGTACATGCCGTCGAGAGACAGGAACTGTGACCTGGGCCCTTCTTATTATTGATTATTTGTGCTCTTCAGATGCTGATGCTGGAGTTGGTGATGCAACATATGCTATTATTAGGAAGGGTAACCAAAAAAAAACAACAACAACTCTGTTACAATTGTACAATAATTTTATAACAGCAATACTATAAATACTTATGACAGCAAGCTCACAGTTTACACTTGTAGCAGATTGTGGCATATATGACACACTGAACCAGGCGGAAGGAAAGAAAGAAAGAGAGAGAACCTCAGAACCGCACAGCGCTCGGACACCATCACCACTCGTATTTTTTAACTTTCTGTGTAATAAATGCACCCTTTGGGGTTTTTGTTTGAGCCCTCCTTGCCGTGTGTTTCTTCACCCCATCACATTATTTATTTTTAAGGACGTGGGTTGATTATGCAGATATTGTTTTAAAGAAAATGAACCTCCACATGTTGGACAGTTCACCATTAGAGTAATGTCTGTTATATCTATTCTATTCTATTGGCAATTCTATTGTACGGAATGTGAAAATAGAGACACCAGCCACCATAATCCAATGTTTACCAGGAGCCAGAGCATCTGACATCTTGTCAAATTTAAAAGTGCTGGCTAATGCTAAACGTAAATCCCATAAAATTGTTATTCACGTCGTTGCTAATGATGTTCGGCTCGCCAGTCGGAGATCACCAAAAATAATATTAAAGATTCCAAGATGGCGGCACGGCAGTAGCATGCAGCGACCACTCCGGAACCAAAATGGTGCTTTTTGCCGTTTTCAATGACAGACACCGAAACTGTTTAGAAACCATGCAGTAACTAACCTGAATGACGATGTTGTACGCAGACTCTGTGACCTCGGCTTGCTGTGTGGACCAGGCCCTCAGTCCTCCGTGTCTCCTGATGCCGAAGGCTGGGGAAGAAGACGCCGCGAGCGGTGTTTGAGGAAACGGAAGCGCGGTAACCGGGCAGGTGTCCGTGCTAGGCTAACCGCTTACCCTAGTTGGCCGGCACTCCCCTCCATCTTTCTGTCCAACGTCTGTTCACTTGATAATAAGATGGACTACATTTGACTTCACCAAACTACACGCCGTGAGTATAGGTATTGCTGTGTCTTTGTCTTTGTCGCTCAGCGATACAGTTCCCGGTAACCACCATTCGACTAACAGGGCTAGACAGAAATGCTGCACTGTGTGGTAATACTCGCGGTGGTGGCGTGTGTGTTTATATCAACACAATGGTGTAAGGACCCTAACTATTGCTCATCGCTAGTGGAGATTGTTATTGTTAAATGCAGACCCTTTTGTTTACCTCGGGAATTCACTACCGTCTACACTATCGGAGTTTACATTCAGAGGCTCAGAGCGAGCTGTACAAAGCTATTAGAGAGCTGCAGAATACTCACCCCCATGGACTATGTATCATCGCCGGAGATTTCAATTACGCAAATCTCAAAACAGTGTTCCCCAAATTCTATCAACATGTGGACTTTGCTATGAGAGAAGCGAACACGCTGGATCTTGTTTACACCAACTTTCAGGGAGGCTGCAAACAACGGCGATTGCATTGACTTGGAGGAGTACACATCATCAGTGACTGGCTTCATCGAGAAGTGCATTGATGATGTGACAGACTCCAAGACCATCACCACACATTCCAACCAGAAGCCGTGGATGAATGCTAACGTGCGTGTTCTCCTGAAGGAGCGAGACTTCGCCTTCAGAGGAAAGGACCGGGCGGCCCTCAAAATAGCGAGGGCCAAACTGTCCCGAGCTATCAGAGAAGCAAAATGCGCTTATGCTAAAACAATCCACGGCCACTTCCAGAATAGCATAGACTCACAGCGCTTATGGCAGGGCATTCAAGCGATCACCAACTACTAGACAACTTCACCTGTCTGTGATGGTGACGCCTCCCTACCAGATGCACTAAATGACTTCTACGCACGTTTTGAGGCACAGAATAAGACAACAGTGAGGAAGTCCACCCCTCACACTAACGACCCAGTACTCTGCACCACAGCTGACTTGAGGAAAACACTTTATAGAGTTAACCCACAGAAGTCTGCTGGACCGGACAACATTCCAGGCAGAGTAGTAAAGGAATGTGCAGAGCAGCTAGCTGATGTCTTCACTGATATCTTCAACATCTCTCTGAGCAGCTCTGTCATTCCGAAGTGCCTAAAAACAACAACGATTGTTCTGATGCCTAAGAAGTCTGTGGTTTCCTGCCTATCGTCCCGTCGCACTCACACCAATTGTGATGAAATGCTTCAAGAGGCTTGTCTTGAGGCACATCAAGTCACAGCTACCACTCTCACTTGACCCACTACAGTTTGCGTGTCATCCAAACCGCTCTACGGACGATGCTATATAACCACAACCCTCCATCTCGCCATCTCACATCTAGACTCAAAAGGAAACTACGTCCGAATGCTGTTCATTGACTTCAGTTCAGCATTCAACACCATCATCCCTCAGCAACTTATAGAGAAGCTGAGCCTGCTGGGCCTGAACACCTCTCTCTGTAACTGGATCCTGGACTTTCTGACAGGCAGACCAGATCAGGTACAGCATCTCCAGCACCACCACACTGGAGCTGTGTGCTCAGTCCACTGCTGTTCACTTTGCTGACTCACGACTGTGCAGTGATGCACAGCTCCAATAACATAATCAAGTTTGCTGATGACACGACATTGGTGGGTCTCAACAGCAAGAACGACGAGTCAGCATACAGAAATGAGGTGCAGCAGCTTACAACTTGGTGTAGAGCCAACAATATATCCCTGAACGTCGACAAGACAAAGGAGATGATTGTTGACTTCAAGCGAGTACAGAGTGACCATTTCGCTGTCCATCAATGGATCCAGGGTGGAGACCGTCAAAAGCACCAAATTCCTTGGTGTTCATCTGACGGACTTCACCTGGTCACTCAACACCAGCTCCATCACCAAGAAAGCCCAGCAGTGCCTATACTTCCTGAGGAGGCTGAGGAAAGCTCACCTCCGTCCACCCATCCTTACTTTGTTTTATAGAGGGACCACTGAGAGCGTCCTGTGCAGCTGCATCACTGCCTGGTTTGGGAATTGCACTGTATCGGATCGCAAGACCCTCCATTGGTATCTCTCTGCCCTCTATCATGGACATTTACACCACACGCTGCATCTGCAAAGCCCAAAATATAGCACAGGACCCCACACATCTTTCACACACATTATTCACCCTCCTGCCATCTGGAAAGAGGTACCGGAGCATTCGGCCCTCACAACCAGACTGCTGAACAGTTTCTTCCCACAAGCCATCAGACTCCTCAATAATCACACCTGAATAGTCTTCCTGTTCCATAGGCATTCTTGCACTTCATATTTATTGTTGTTTGTATTTTGTGTTCTTGCACCGATTTTGTCTTTGCACTGTTTGCATTTGTTTGCACACTGGGTTTTGCACTCTACTTCCTTGCTGTTTGCACTAGTCTGCACACTTTGCACTTTATGTGGCTAAGACACTGTCCTAGCTCAGTATGTGAGTTTTTTTGTATTGTGTGTGACTTTATGTAGCACCAGGTCCTAGAGAAACGTTGTCTCATTTCACTATGTACTGCACAGCTATATGTAGTTGAAATGACAATAAAAAGCCACTTGACTTGACTTGACTTGACTTGAAAGAAGTACGATGTCGAACAATGTAATATGCTCTGGCCCTCCCTTACCAGGGTGATGAGATTTACAGCAGACTGCTGGGCCTCAATGGCTGGATGTCTGGTCTGGTGCCCGCAGAATAACATAGGTTTTATAGACAATTGGATGAGTTTCTGGGGCAGACCTGACCTGTTTAAAAGAGATGGTCTTCATCCCTCCTGAGGTAGTGCCACTCTTCTATCTAGAAATATGCTAGGCAAGAACAGTTTCCAAATTGGTATAATTGATAAACATTTGCACAACTGATCAGCAGTACAAAAATAACACAAAACAAAATAAAACGTCAGTATACCTGGTCTTTAAAAAGTACATAGTGTAGTGTATGAGGACACACACCACACTACGGGCTACAGAATCGCGCCTTGTTGTGTTTTGTCACTTTCCTTATATACTCAGACCAGACAAAGAGTTGTATAAACCTTTTGGTGTTTAGGTTCCCGTGCTCCATGGTCACACCTGGCTGGAACACGTTCATAGACCCACAAGGAGGACACACCTCCTTCTCAACAGAACACAGTTCTATCAAGTTCTTAATCTTCTCCATAATATAAGTGATTACTGTGAAATTGACACCAATTTACCAATCGCACTGAGACCTTTCAAATGAGACCAAACATGAGAGTGAAGAACAATAGGTTCACAAGACACATGATATATAATGCCTTATTCCTAATGAACTTTATACAAAGTCTTTTGGGCAGAAGGAGGGGAAGCAGGAAGAGCAGAGGTGAGGAGGGTGTCATAAACACAACAGGGGGGAGTGGTGGTGTTGTTTACTCTCTTTTTGAAGTCCTTTTGTTCCTTTGGATATCCCTTCTCAGATCAGTCTTAATGCATATACAGGTTTTGTTTCACCTCCTTACACTGAACTCTTTTGGGGTTAGACAACACGTCTCTGAACCTACTCATTGTCGAAATCATACTCTAGATCTAATACTGTCACATGGAATTGATGTTAAAATGGTTGAAGTTGCAGTAAAGTGATGATATTTCTGATCACTATATAGTCTTGTGTGAACTCTGCACAGCTAAACCTGTAAACTCTGCACCTTATCACAAGTATGGTAGAACCATCACTTCCACCATAAAAAAATGCTTTCTAAGTAATCTTCCTGACTTATCTCAATTCCTTAGCACATCCAATACGACGCAACAACTTGATGATATAACAGTGTTACGATCCAGATGGGGATCGAACTCAGGTCTCCGGGATGTATTAGTGTGGCACTTACTCCTACTCCACTGGAGCAGGTGAAACCCAATTGCAGAGGAAATAATGAGGAGGCTTAAAGAGACTTCTGAGGTTCTTTACTCAAGCAAAAAATAAAAAAATGAATGAATTCCAAGAACCAAAAAAAGTCTTCGAGACTTGCAACAAGAATTGCCACTGAGGAACTCAAGACACTCCTTGGTACAAAATACAAAAAAAAGTAATCCAAACAGAAAGCTGTCCTTAGACCTCAGGCAGGAGAAATATCACAAAAAAACACAGAAAACAAGAAAGTCTCTTACAGCAAAAAACTCGGCAGCCTGATTCTGAGAAAGACAAGAGGACTGAACAAGAACAATAGGCAGGGAGACATTTAAATAAGATTGGTCATTAGGAGTGATCAAAAACAGGTGTGCTACAGGTCTCTAACAGGGTGGTGATCTGGAGCAGAAAGTGCGCCATCCAGTGGTGAACCCAGGGAATCTCAGGCAGATCATTACAAACAGAAACTATGCACTCTCTTTTTTCTAGCATTTTAGATATAGTTGCTCCTTTACACTTAAGAAATATGAAAGAAAACAATCTGACTCCATGGTATAGTGAAAACACTCGCACCCTAAAGAGAGTAGCCAGGAAAATGGAGCGCAGGTGGAGAAAAACAAAATTAGAAGTATTTCGTATTGCCTGGCGGAAGAGTATCCTCTCATACAGAAAAGCATTAAAAACTGCTAGATCTGATTAGTTTTTATCTCTTTTAGAAGAAAACAAACACAACCCCCGGTATTTATTCAGTACAGTAACTAAATTAACAAAAAATAAAACATCAACAGGTGCTAATATTCCCCAAGAGTATAGCTGCAGTGAGTTCATGAATTTCTTTACTTCTAAGATTGATACCATCAGAGATAAAATTGTAACTATGCAGCCGTCAATTACAGTTTCACATCAGTTAGTGAGCTATAGATCCCCTGAGGAAAAATTATACTCATTCTCTACTATAGGAGAGGAAAAATTGTACAAACTTGTTAAATCATCTTACGAAAACCTTCAAACTGGCTGTAGTTAAGCCTCTTATAAAGAAACCACATCTTGATCCCAAAGATTTAGTAAATTACAGACCAATCTCTAATCTCCCTTTTCTGTCAAAGATACTAGAAAAGGTAGTATCCTCACAATTGTATCTGCGAGGATTTCCAATCAGGATTTAGACCGTACCATAGTACTGAGACTGCTCTCATTAGTTACTAATGACCTGCTGCTATCATCGGATTGTGATTTTATCTCGTTATTAGTGCTAATAGATCTTAGCGCAGCATTCGATACTATCGACCACAACATTCTCTTGGATAGACTAGAAAACTAGGGAACTCTGGCCATTTGATAATATCTAGAATATCAAAATCGACTGCGGGCTCCATATCCTTTTTTTTATCTAGCACCCAAACTCTGGAACAATCTCCCTAACTCTGTTCGGGAGGCAGACACACTCTGTCAGTTTAAATCTAGATTAAAGACACATCTTTTTAACGTAGCCTATACCTAACACACCAACACACTTTTATTATTCAAATCCGTTAAAAGGATTGTTAGGCTGCATTAATTAGATCAGCTGGAACCGGGAACAATAGTCCTAAAACATGATGTATTCATGACATCGTAAAAAGAATGGCATCTACTCTAATATTAGTCTTGTTTCTTTCTTAATCTGTTTCACTGTTTGTATCCAGTTTAGATGGTGGATCAGCAACCAGAGATTATGTTCATCAGAGACCAGAACACCTAGATGCGCTCTGTGGACAGATCACCAGATCCTGATGCACACACACACACACACACACACACACACACACACACACTAAGTCATTTACACTATCTGACACAGCTGTGTTTAAAATTAAACTGGAAATTAAGTTCTGGTCGTCCGGTCAGAGGAGAACTGGCCCCACTTGAGTCTGGTTTCTCCCAAGGTTTTTTTTTTCTCCATTCTGTATGGATGGGGTTTTGGTTCCTTGCCGCTGTCGCCTCTGGCTTGCTTTGTTTAGGACACTTAAGTTCTAGCGGTTATCGTCAAATTGACTACAGAGATTGATTGCTTGATTGATTGATTGATGATAAGTGCATCAAGCAATGTTTATTTTTTAAGGGAAAATATGTATTCAAATTTTTACAAGACAGAAATATTCCTATAAAAATACAATAATATAAATAGTGGACTGATGGTCTATCCTCCATTCTAATAATCACTGCAGGTTTAATGGGATTCAACATAAGAGTTGCTGTAAATGTGTTGGTCTTTGTTCTCTTTAACGAATGTTTTAGATGTTACGCTGAGAGCTTCAAGAGCTTCAAGAGCTTATAGGTTGGCATCCGCATCTTATTTTCATGTAATGGATTGAGGGTAACATTTTACAATAAAGGTACAAACTATATTATCAATGTCCTGATACCTGAATGAATACATGAACTCATGATTAATGAAGACAATCAAGATCGATCCTAAATACAGCTAAATACAGTCCTATGGACTGATATCATGCATGAATAGTGTAGTTTTAATAGCACTATCTAAAAAGGTGAATTAATTTACATATTAGGTAATAGTAGTGTGAATTTTATTTATTATCTATTTGAATATGAGATGAAGATCTGTTAATGTTTAATATTACGTTTCTGTTGAGTTCTGTGGTTTACAGTAGTGCTATGTAAAAAACTTTGTTTTAGTCTGTTCTCAGCCCGAACATGTTATTTTGCTGAATGTTGATTAAAAAAAAAAGAAATTTGTGTCTGTATTTGCTGTTGCAGTGATATTCATGCATGTACACTATTAATAATGTTTGGATTATTTCACTCGATTCAGTATTTGAACAGTGTTCAGTTAGATTTCAATTAACTGAATTCAACGTTTTCTTGTTTAGTAAATGCAAATACAATAAATTCAGATTAATAATGTGCTGACAGCATAAATATTTGTTTTTGAATTTAAACGATTTAAAGCAATTTATAGTGGTTTTGCGCGTGTGTAACTGTCACGAATGAGCGGTCTGAGGAGTGCGGATCCATATGCAGGCTTTTATTAAACGAAGGCATGGTCAAAACAGGCAGGCCTCAAACAGGGCAAACAGATGTATAAGAGGCGAGGCAATAACAAAATCCAGAAACAGGCGATGGTCAGGTCAGGCAGCAAACAATCAGAAAACCGAAAAACAGACAGGGTCAAAACCAGGGAAATCAGAAACAATAATCCACAAACGATCTAACAAAGAAACAGGCGAAACAATGCAACCTGCAGGTGAGTGGCTTGCTACAGTTTTTATAGTCCTGGAACAGGAAGTAACAGCAGAGGGAGTGATCGCAGATCACCCAGGGGTAAGAGCTCCCTCTGCTGGCTTGGTCACAGTAACGATTGAAGGGTCTGAGGCGTGCGGATCCATTTGCAGGCTTTTACTGGCTGAAGGCATGGTCAAAGCAGGCACACGTCAAAACACAGCAAACAGGAGTATAATAGGCAAGCCAACAACAGAATCCAAAAACAAGCAAAGATCGGGTCAGGCAGCAAACAATCAAAGAGATTAAAGACAGGCAGGGTCAAAACCAAAGAATCTATGACAAGGGAAACACGAGGCTAGGTTAACTAGAAACAAACAAACAAACAACGCAACCTGCAGGATAGGGGCCTGCTTCAGAATTTATAGTGTCAAAACAAGAAATCGCAGTAGAGGGAGCGATTACAGGTCATCCAGAGGTAAGGGCTCCCTCTGCTGGCTTGGTGACATAGCCCCCCTCCTAGGAGCGACTCTTGGCGCTCAACAAAACAAAAAACAAAACAGTTCTGTGATAGGAGGGCGGTGGATAGGAGGTGGAACACGGGGTGGGACGGTGGGCCAGGAGAGAGCTTCCAGGGCAGAGCAGAGAGCCTCCACTGCGGATCAGGTGTGTCAGACAAGTCAGACGCCCACCAGGGCGGATCAGGCGAGTCAGACGAGTGGGACACCCATGAAGGCAGATTAGGCGAGTCCCAAGACCCCGGCCAGTAACTGGGACCTAAGAAGGGACGAGACAGAAAAGACAGACTGGACTGGAACCCTCCAGGGCAGACTGGGCTGGCCAGGACAGCATATCTGAGACCAGGGCCTGAAAGAAACAGAGACAGACAACATAGACCAGGCATCCATGGCCCCAAAGACCAAGACTTGGCCCGGATGAATCTTCACTGAGAACTGCGGCTGGATATCTGCAACGGCTGAAGGCTCCGGTGTGGTGGCAAGCTTGTGCAGCGGTTCAGGGCAGGCGGCTATCTTGGGAAGCGTCTCTGGAAAGGCGGCCATCTTGGGAAGCGGCTCTGGAAAGGCGGCCATCTTGGGAAAGGCGGCCATCTTGGGAAGCGGCTCTGGAAAGGCGGCCATCTTGGGAAGCGGCTCTGGAAAGGCGGTCATCTTGGGAAGCGGCTCTGGAAAGGCGGCCATCTTGGGAAGCGGCTCTGGAAAGGCGGCCATCTTGGGAAGCGGCTCTGGAAAGGCAGCCATCTTGGGAAGCGGCTCTGGAAAGGCGGCCATCTTGGGCAGCGGCTCTGGAAAGGCGGCCATCTTGGGCAGCGGCTCTGGAAAGGCGGCCATCTTGGGCAGCGGCTCTGGAAAGGCGGCCATCTTGGGCAGCGGCTCTGGAAAGGCGGCCATTACAGGAGTGGATGCGGTGTCCTCTTTCTCCTCTATACCCAGTGTGAAAGCTGACCCCACAGTCACTAAAGCAAACTCCACAAACTGTGCAAGTGACTCACGTGGACCCTCTCGAACAAGTTGAGATTTGAGTGGCTCATTTATTCCCTCACAAAAGAATTCAATTAACAAACAGTCCGGTAAGTCTGAGAGGTAAGCCAGGTTCAGATATTCTTGGGTATAGTCCTCAAGTGTTCGGGTGCCCTGCTTGAGGGTGAGTAGAGATATTGCGAGGGTCCTACCTGGCCATGGATCGGGAGAAAAGCCGCTGGATCCTGGTGTGAGGTTGTATTCTGTCATGGCATAGTCAAAGCAGGCAGACGTCGAAACACAGCAAACAGGAGTATAAGACGCAAGGCAACAACAGAATCCAAAAAACAGGCAGAGGTCGGGTCAGGCAGCAAAGGGAAACAAGGGAAACAAGGGAAACAAGGCTAGGCTAACTAGGAACAAACAAACAATACCACCTGCAGGTGAGGGGCTTCAGTATTTATAGCAGTGGTTCCCAACCTTTTCTTGTTTGAGGCACCCTTGGAAAGCCTTTCAAAAGTTCCCGGCACCCTTATAAGGAAATAGATATTTAAAATCTCCGTAGCTTTTTTATTATTATTTATTTATTTGTTTCATTTCGAGAGTTTGCATGCAACAACACCTTATACCTAGTCCTAGATGATATGAGAATACTGTTTACACTGCCTTAATAAAAAAAATTTTGTTGAAATTTTGGCGGCACCCTCAAAAGATCTCACGGCACCCCTTAGTGCCGCGGCACACCGGTTGGGAACCACTGATTTATAGTCTCAAAACAGGAAGTAGCAGCAGAGGAAGTGATCACAGGTCATCCAGAGGTAAGGGCTCCCTCTGCTGGCTTGGTGACAGCGTGTTGTGTTTCGCAGAAAGTGTTTATGAAAACTGAATAAAAGTCTGAGAATTAGCGTATGATTTTGCAGAGTTAAAGTAAACAATATGATGGTATAAAGAAAAATAAAACAGTAATCTGAAATATCAATTTCTCCAAGACAAGACGGAGAGTGCTTTCTAAACAATTCAATTCTGTCTTTTCCTTCTGTCTTTCTGTTTTTAACTTATTGCTTTGAGATATATATAGTATATATATATATATATATATATATATATATATATATATATATATATATATATATATATATATATATATATGTGACATTTTAAATCAAGCAGGAATAAAATCAATAGAAACTAATAAGTATAATAAGTATAAGTATATAAGTATACTACTAATTTACTAATAAGAAGTGAACAGCATATTTAAAATGTGTTTTTGGTGATTATAAAACCTAAACGAACTGTAATATACACTACCGGTCAAGAAGTATTTCCTATATATTACATAACGTTCAGTTAATTCTGGGTGAACTGTTCAATCCTGTGTTTTGTGATAGTTGAAGTGTTCCTGCAGTTAGAGAAGAAGAAGACAAGGTCGTGTGGTTCCCCTAAAGCAGCTTTTAATAAACAGTTCTTAAAGACTGGCTTCTCCTGAAGAACGTAATCTAAAGAACCTTTACCCATTATAATACAAAGAAAATGTTCAGTGGAGGTACATCATGAAACCAGATACAAATAATGGTTTATTATAATGCTTTATTATTATTCATATCACATACAATTGTCTTTTTTTATCATTGTGTACATGTGCAGATTGTAGTAAAAGTATTATTCAAATCTGTTAGGGTTGAGCAACAGACAGTGGGTCCAAATGAGTTTTAAACTGTTTTTTTTTATTTTTTACTACCTTTGTATACCTTATTTAAAGCATATTATCTCAAATGTAACTTCTTTCTATTTGTTATAATTATTTTTGTACTTTTTCATTTATTATATATTTATAACTTTATATTTATTAATTTTTTATGCTTTTTTATTTTATTTACTATATATTTGTACCTATCATTACTATTTATAATATTTTAATACATCTGTTTCATTTACTATTATTATTTATTTTTATTTTATTTATTATTTTGTATTTATTACTTTTTTAATATAATATACATTTAATGGCTTATTTTATTATTATTTATAACATTTTATTATTTTAATGCAATATTTTTTATTTAATATTTCATATAATTATTTAATCATTTTTTCATTTATTACTTAATTGTGTTTTATTACTTTTTATTACTTTTATGTACTTACTAATATTAATATTATTAACACTTTTTCATATTCTGTATTTATATTTATGACATTCATGCACTAATTTGTATTAATTTTATTTTACTACTTTTTATTTATACTTTGTTATATTTTATTTAATCCATCCATGTTTCATTTATTACACATTTTTGTGTTTTATTTATTGTTTGTTTTTATTATATATTATTATATGTATTAATTATTTTTATTTGTTAATTTCTTTTGATTTTTTTTTACTACTTTGTTTAGATCTTATTTTGTGTATATTGTTTTAATGTAACAATGAATTATTTTCACTTCACTATTTTATGCATTACTTTTGTATTACTTTATTTACTATTTATTTGTTTACTATCATTTTTTAGTTATACCTTTTTTATTATTTTAATATTTTATTTAATATTTCTGTTTCATTTATTTATTTATTTTTTATTTATTATTGTTTATTTATTACTTTTTACATAATTTGTATTCTTACTATCACTTATAACGTTTTTATTTTAATGCAATATTTTTATTTAATATATTTTTATTTAATATGTATTAATATATTTATTTTTCATTTATTGTTGTTTTATTACTTTTATGTACTCAATATTATTAATTCTATTAATACACATTATTAATATATTTTAGCAATATTAGCAATATTTTTCATTTAATATTTGTTTTTCATTTATTACTTATTAAATGTTTTTAATTACATTTTTATTACTTTTTTTTTTGCACTACTTTCTATTTATACCTAATATGTTATAGTTTATTTATGCTTTTGTATATAATATTTGTTTTTATTTATTATTATTTATGCATTGTTTATTACTTATTTTTATTTATTAAATGTTTATACAAAATTCTTTTACTACTTTATATCTTATGTTATTATTATTATTATTAATAATAATGTATTTTATTACTTCTTTGTTTTATTTATTACTTATTTTTATTAACTTTGATATTACTTCAATACTATTTACTTACGTTACTTTATTTCTTATATAAATTATTTAATATTTATATTTTATTTAAAATGTGTTATTTACTGTTTTGTAAGCATAAAGGAATAGAACATACTGTATTCCTTATATGCTGAAAATGTCCGATTCAGTTCAAAATGACAAGAATCATGTAAATTATAGGATACTGTCAATTCAAAACAGCCATATTAGTCAAGTATTGTCAAATGACTATTTCTATCAATAAACAGGAGTCCAGTGTTAAATGTTTTGTTCGATGTGCATGTAACACAACTGACCCCTTTGGCTTTGAACAGTACAAAGCCTGCTTTGATTTGATTGGCTATTTCTCTGGTTTTGACCGTGAGTGCTGTTAGACGGCTGGAGCAGACCAGCCTTAAACCTTACAATACTCATCATCTTTAGAGATGATGGCCCTGGAAGAGGTGAAGCGCCACCAACTGTCCAAAAACAAATCCCAATCCCAAGCATCCCAAGCTGCTTGAGATGGGAGAATCTGTTTCTTGAGGATCATCTTCTCACAGGATCTTCTTCATCTGTTGCTCTTTAAATCTTAACATCAGGGTCGGGCACCAAACGCTGCTCAGCTGAAGAAACAGGAGTGAGGATGAGTTGAAGGCGCTTATCAGCAGCTGACCGAGCCGACACCGACGTACCTCTGGACGTAGAACAGCAGGTATCCATTGACCCCGGCTTCCTTGGACACCTCGCTCCAGCTGCTTCTTCTGACCGAAGCGTCGTTGCACTGCAGCCATGTGTCCTCGCTGGGCTCGTGGATCTGACTGATGTAGTGTCCTGAGAGACCAGAAGCCTCCTTCATGATGGACTGAAGCTGATCACGCGATTGGTGAAGCAGCGAGTGAGACGAACCAAAACTTACCGAAAGACAAATGTCTTCCGAAGTGAGACACGACAGCAGAGAGTCTGTACTGAAAGCTGAAGAAGTCCGAATCCTCTTCCTGTTTAACATAACACTGTTTGTTTATCTATCTGTCTATCTATTCTCCATCTACCCATCCATCCATTCATCTATCCATTTGTGTACAGATTCCCCTTAATCTCCATCCATCCATCCATCCATCCATCATCTATCCAAGTAATCTCTATCCATCCCTCCATCTATCTAATCTCTAATTATAGATCATCCATCTGTACATACATACTCATCTATCCATAGATCTATTTAATCTACCCATTCTATCCATTCATTCCCTATCTCTCCATCCATCTATATCTTTCCTGTGATGTCTGTGGAGCAACTCTGTTTTTCTTCAATATCTTTTGGAGAAGTCTGCCTCCGTTGCTTTTTTCATCTGACCCTGGCTGCTTTGTTCTTTCTGTTGAAGATCATAGATCAAACAAAACAATGACGGCTCGTATCTTCTTGAAGCTGTCTCACGGAGTGATTGTGGAACATTTATCATGATCTCAGAAGGCTACGAAACCCAAACACCGAAATAATAATTGGATAAAAGTGTCTCTTCTCAGGCTGGCCTTCACACTTCCACACTTCCTGATAATCAGCAGCGTACCTTTAAGGAAGGACAGAGTCAGCTCCTCGGGGATCTCCAGTCGATTCTTCAGCTTCTTCATGGAGGACTTGAGGTCAAAGCGCTGCACCAGAAGAACCAGGACCCTGCAGAGAGCGACCAGACGTTACAGAGCAGCTCAAGTCCGGCTCTTCTCCATCCAGATCAGTGACTGATCAGAAGCGTGTCTTACCGAGGAAGAGTGAGGAAGGTCAGGGTCTCCGAGGCTTGCGCTCCTCCACACAGACTGCACACGCAATCAGTGACCGACGCCTGAAGACAACCGACACAAGACGTGATCAGAGACGCGAGAAGCTCCCTTCGTGTCAAAACATCCCTTCAGCGCTGATACTCACGCTTATGTACTGCTGCAGACTGTCTGCGAGGCTCGCGTGAGGCCCGGAGGCCAGCGAAAGGTAGTTCGATTGATCGGTGAAAGTCCTCATGAGGCCACAGCTGTTATAAGATATTTCAGCGTTAGGCTTCTTTTGAATGCCGGCCATCTTTTAAATGTCACACGAAGGCGTTACCTGTTGCAGGTGAGCTCGCTTTTGACCTCGAACTCCATGTTGGACACGGGGCAGGCGTACGAGGGGTTATCCAACCTCAAGATCACGCTTTCCTCTTTCAGGCAGGACAGACAAGCTAATAAGAACTCGTGTGCGTCCTGAGAGGAAACAGAGAAGATGAGTCAGACTCATGAACTGCTTACAAGACCGCAAAACAGACAGTGCTAAAAACTTAAGCTGTGCTAAAACCTTACGATGCTTTTGGGAAACTCAGGCCGGTTTGGTTCACCAGAAACAAACAAGCGTGAAACAGCATAAGCAAAGAGACTTTGTTAATGAATCTAGTGAAGGAGCGTTCTCACCTGCTGCCTGTTTCCCTTGAAAACTGGAAAGTGACTTTCTATGTAGCTTTTGACTTTAGCCAAGTGCTTTTTCTTCAGGTCAGGCTCGCTGCTGTCCATCCGGCTCTTGTGCAGATCAGATAACACACTGGAAATAATTATTAGGATGAATATTATTAGACTTGTTTTTGGTGCCATTATTAAAGGTTACTGTGCTCTACTCTAGTTCAGTTTTTTTCCTCTGTAACTTTTCTCATCCTTGTAGAAGCACAAACCAAATCTGTTCAGTTATAAGCTAATTATCAGCCTTCTTAATTTCATAAAGCGCTTTTCGAACATCATGGCAAAGGTGTGTGTGATATTTTGAATGCAGTGCTTCTGCAAGAGATGTGAGGCAGTTTGCATTTTGCCTGTGCACTTCCTGGATTAAAGTACAGTAGAGTACACCGATTTTTAGTCAGATAAAAAGGTTTCGATGGTACCTGATCAGCGTGGAGCTGTCTGCTTCATTCTCCTGCTGAGAGAGCAGGTCTTCTCTGAAGGGGGGGACACTGAAGAGGCACTGAATGACCGAGTTCATGTAGCAGGTGTTTCCGAGATTCGGCAGACTGTAACCAGACAGACGCATTAGACAAAGGTTTCTGCTTAAACATGTGAGGCTAGTTTCGCAGAGGAGTTCATCATGAAGCAAGAACGTTGAAGCGTCTTTACCCGAGTGCAGCTTTATCAACTTGATCCTCCTCAGGCGATCTCTTCTCAGACGCTTTGTCCGGTTTTGACAAAGACCTGACCAGCTTCATCAGAGAGCCTTTGTGCAGACCCTGGCACCGGACTCCTGAACTGTCCTGGCTGCGGAAAACATCACAGACGCGTGCCATCTAATATCATGCGAGGCTAAAAAACCTGGCCAAATTATTTACATTTACATAATTAATTTTGAGCTGAACTCAAATGCAGATGCTACATACTACTAGTTTTAACGTGTTGCAGATGACAAAATGACGTGCCCATGTATTTTCTTGAACTGAAATATATGTGTTTATAAAAAAGTATAGTATTTTTTTTAATTATAATAATATTTTCAAAACTGCATAACAGGCAAGCAATATATTACATTTATTTAACACATTTATATTAATATATTTTAAAACATGCTTTTTTAATATATTGAAAACATGCATAATTAATCAAATAATCAAATAAAACCTTTTCTAAATGCTCACCTCTCATCATCGATGGTCTCTAAGGTCAGAGCTGCTTCTGTAAAGAGATGAATTAGTTTTAGTCGAACATCTTAGAACAAGCAACTACTGATGAGAAGAAATATTATAAATAATACAAGGAATGTTCTGTCGTTTTACTTGTTCTTTTATGTTTTCAGTAAAGGGATATATCTTTAAAAGCCTTTAAATGAAGATCAGATGAAGCAAGATCACAACATAAAAGCTAAAGAACTGCTTTACGTCTCACCTGTGGGTTCAGTCTCAGTCACAGTCTGCATCGTAGACGGGGTTTGTTCTGAACATCTGACACCGTCAGACGAGGAGGAACCTTCTTCTGCTGGGAAGACAATGATTTCGTCAATGTTAATGTCACAAGCTTTTTCTTGGAGACATAGAGGTATAGAAACTAGGCGAGTGTTAAGATTTGACATTAAAATGATCTAACCTCTGACTTCTTCTTTCTCCGGCCTGGCACTCAGATCTACTTCTTGGGGCTCCTCAGAAGATCTGCCGACTGCGCTCGAGTTGTCGCTGGTCTTCTGAGTCGGGATGGAAGATGTTTTATCCCGCTCAGAAGACGAGGACACGCCGCAGAATGACAACATTCTGCTAAAAAAGCGACGCAGACCTTTAAATCTGCGTTTTTTGGATGAAGAAGATTGGATTTTTTTTTCAGGGTCGTCAGGAGCTGCACCGGACGAGTCCATCACATCCACCGAACAACACCCCAGGTCGAACTTGACCTTCTTCTTCTTCTTTTCCTTCTTATTCATTTTTTCATCTGAATTAACTGCACACACCAAAATCTAGAAGGATAGACATAACCATAATTATTTCTTATACTTGGTAATCTGTTCGTAACATGAGACTGAGGCAAGTCGCTAAAGTGTTAATTTCTTGCACCACCTTTAAGAATAATTAAGACCTTTAAGAATAACAAATGTATATAAAGCATGCATACAGATTTGCATAAAATGCATATATAGGTTTATTTATACATGTTTTCTTGTATTTATTTGTATGTAATCTATTTAATTGTGTGCAACCTGTGCAATCCAGTCACAGGTTGAATGCATAGGTTGAACGTTGTTGATGGTATTTCTCGTCTAACGTTTCTAATGAGTGCAAATAGACGGCGGTTCGCTTTTTTTCCGGCGCAGTAATGATGGAAAGGATCAGTCATTGTTTTGTTTTTTTGTCCGGATTTGTGCATTCAAACTGAATTCAATCGCTTTAGAAAAGTATTGGGCTTCAGACCTACCTTCATCAAGCAAGATAATTTGGAGGAATGTGTAAAAACTGACGAACAAGGTCTTTTAGAACGCGGCGTGCTACTGTGACGTCACGCAGCCTCCACGTTCTATGCTCGCGCTTTTTTTTTTTTTTTTTTTTGGTCTGGTTAAATCATAGTCTATTTAATATTCGTTTCTGTAAATGAATATTAATATTATTCATACTAATATTTCATATGAATAAATATGATGTCAATAAAATCCGGCATTCATCGGCAAAACGCATTTCGTAAACACGTTGTTGTTGTTTTACATATCTGTCAGTAGATCCTTTTCAGGTTCTTTTCAAGTAAAGATATCTGGTTAAATAATATCATAATAATGTCTATTTATGTTTTCTCACCTTTTTAATGTATTTAATGAACACCTCGGCTTCATTAATGGAGTATCTACACATCAGTCTAACACATTTAAGTACAGTCTTAATTACATTTACACGACTGTAGTCTTTTATTACTGAAATAAAATATCAGATATAGACAATAAAAACACTTATGCACGGATGCTGTTTGTTGACTTCAGCTCAGCATTCAACACTGTCATACTCTCTAAGTTAATCACCAAACTCAGAGATCTCGACATTAACATCTCGCTGTGTAACTAGGTTATGGACTTCCTGACCAACAGACCTCAGCATGTTAGGTCAGGCCACAACCGCTCCACTACTGTCACTCTCAACACCGGTGTACCACAAGGCTGTGTGCTGAGCCCCTTCCTCTACTCCCTCTTCACCCACGACTGCAGGCCTGTGTTTGGATCTAACTCCATCATCAAGTTTGCAGACGATACTGCGGTGATCGGTCTCATCAGCAACAACGATGAGACTGCCTACAGGGAGGAGGTCCACGTGGTGCAAAGACAATAATCTACTCCCTAACACTACCAAAACCAAGGAGCTCATTGTGGACTTCAGGAAGGTGAGAAGAGGCACACATGATCCCATCCACATTAATGGGATTGCTGTGGAGCCAGTCCCATGCATCAAGTTCCTGGGAACCCACATCTCTGAAGATCTGTCCTGGACCACCAACACCTCCAGCCTGGTCAAGAAGGCTCACCAGCGTCTTTTCTTCCTGAGGAAACCTAAGAAGAATCAGCTGTCCTCAGCCATCCTGGTGAACTTCTATCACTGTACAATAGAGAGCATCCTAACAAACTGTGTCACAGTCTGGTATGGGAGCTGCTCTGTTGCTGAGCGTAAGGCACTGCAGCGGGTGGTGAAAACTGCCCAGCGCATCACAGGAACTCCACTTCCATCCATTGAGGACATCCAGAAGAAACACTGTTTGCGTCGAGCACGCAGTATTCTTAAGGACTCCTCTCACCCTGCCCACAAACTGTTTTCCCTCCTAGAACAAGTAGACTGAGGAACAGCTTTTTTACCAAAGCTGTCTCACTAACACTGTTTAACATTCATTGCACTCCACTGTACATATCTATTGTAAATGTATGTACATATCCATTGTACATACTCTTGTAAATTTGTCTAGACATATCCTGTATAACCTGTACATAACCATCTGTAAATTGTTTACACATGCTAAGTGTAAATTTCCCCTTCATTAACACATTCATCTGTAATTTAATTTATACATATTTATCTCCTGTACATATTACCTGTATGTGCACTTGTAATTTATACTTGTACCTATATCCTGCACTTGCTGCTTATTGCACTCCTGGTTAGACCTAAACTGCATTTCGTTACCTTGTACTTGTACTTGTGTAATGACAATAAAGTTGAATCTAATCTAATCTAATCTAATATAAACCACACACTGCATCTTACTTTGTTAAAATGTGTTACGTTTCTTCAAGTACTTGCAACAACAGATCTCACGAGCACTGAAACACTATTCTCAGCTTCTCAAGTCTTTTTAATTGTTTGTAAATTATAATCAGCTAGAATCCACCAGCATTGTCCTCTAACGCTGACACTGACTATAAACATTGACCATTGTGAAATGGCCTGATCATCTGTGGTCTTCAAGAGGTGAAACGTGCTCATCTGCATCAACACGTCACGCAGCATCTCTGCAGGTATTGGTTGATTAATTGTTTGTGCACTTCCGTCAGATGCTGTCAGGAAGTTAGTTTTTTTTAACGCTTCTGTTTCTCTGCTGTCACGAACGCCTCAGTCTGTCGTCTAAACGTCTGGACATGAACGTCTTTCAAGAGTCCTGCTGCTCCATTTTAGGAGTTCTCCTGGTTTTTCTTCTCCAAGGTGAGCGACTTGAGAAATCCATTAGTTTTATAGGGGAAAAAAGACATGCTTAAAGTGGTTTGTTATTAAAATGCATTGCATACTATAATTTTACTGTTTGAAGCAAATGATCATGTACAGTTAGGTCTCAAAAGACAGTTTGGCAACGGAAATCTCAAGCCTATATTTATTGAAAGTGGCTATTAATAGACTGCTTTCTGTGTTGCTGTTGCAACCATCATTATAACAGTGGCAAATTGTGGGTTTATTTTGACTAGTAGTGCTATGGAATAAAAATATTGTGTCATAAAAATGGCAAAAAACGTGCAAAAGACATGCATCTGTTGAGGGGAAGTGTTGCAGAGTCAATGGGTGCAGTGAAACACTTCCTTAGAAGAGCACAAAGTCCGGTGGTCTATTATTTGTTAACTTCCTGGCTTTTCTTCTCATGGGTTTTGTTGTTGTTGTAGTCAGTCTGGGATTTGTTGAGTATGTTAATAGGCGTGTTATATTTTGTTAAATGTGACAAATATCGTGTCAGCATTTGTTGTGTGTTCTGTGTTGCAGGGTCGTGTGTTGATCCAGAGACGGAGGTCGTGCACAAAGCTGTTGGAGACTCACTGGAATTAATCGCTAAATATCCAAAAAAAGATCTTGAAGTACACTGGAAATATCATGAGAGTGATTTTGCTGTGTACCAAAATAATGATTTCAGAATAGCTAATCCTGAATTATTTTCAGGAAGACTAAAGCTGTATAAAGACAATATTAGCGTAACAGTAACAAACCTTAAACTCCAGGATTCTGGAAGCTTCTCTATTGTTGCAGAAACAGTACATAATACACATGTTACACAATACACAACCAAACGGATTGAGCTACATGTTCATGGTGAGTTTAATGACTTGATATTTATTCTGTTTGTGCATATTGAAGATGTGACGCTGAATATGTTCATGGTTGTTTAAATGAAGTTAAAAGACTTTTCTCATATCATTCTCCTTCAGATCTCATCAGAGAGGTGAACATTCAGTACGATTATTCCTGGCTGCAATCTCAAAACATCTGCTTGTTTCATCTCCGGTGTGCGGCTGATGATCCCGGGACCTTCTACAGCTGGAGCGGTCATCAGATCGGGACTCAAGGATCTGACCTGAACATCACTCTCGGTCCAGAAGAGAAAAACACAGTCACCTGCACAGCCAGGAACAACGTCAGCATCAAGAGCACTACTGAGGATGTAGTGTGCACAAGGAAGGGTCAAAGGTTCTGTGTAAAGGCTTAACTTCTCTAAGGATACAAAAAGGTTTACTTTGAAATAAAGACAAGCAAAGAAAAGGCCTGTGTATTTTGGAGATTATGTGTATTTTTTAAATAGCTCTAAAATGATCTTGTTAAATTATTTAGCATGATATTTAGGATGTATATATATTAAGAGCAACATGGGCCCAATTAAAAAGAAAAATCTGTTCAAGTCACCAGTACTGCATTTTTATTTATCATATTTCCTTGTTTATTTTTGATAAGATGAACTTGAACTTGAATCTAAAACCAAAAGCACTTTCTTTAAAAATGTACTCATTTCAACCATAATTCTAAAATCAACCGACGAGAAAAATACAAAACAAACAAAAGATAAATGTTTTCAATTATTATGGCTCTTACAATAAATCAATCTGAGAAAGAAATGAAATTAAATGGGGAATGAAATAATCATACAAACAATATGTCTTAGATATTTTATACTCCAATAAGCCTCACACATATTTTAACCTCATTAAATGTTACGACCCATATACACATATATATATATATCTCAAAACATTCAAGCGCGGCACTGCGTTATTACGTCACATCTGTAAACATAAAGAAGATGTCAGAAAAAAAGCGCGGCAGACTTGTTATGCCTACTTCCTTGTTCAGATGACAAAATATGATATATTATATATTTCCCAGTATAACCCTGCACAGCACTTATAAAGGGGCTTTATTTATTGACTGCTTTAAAAGGAAAAAATCCTTTGCACGAAACGTTAGGAACTTGCAGTGTCTTTTTATGTTTGTCTGTGATACTGTCATCATTTATCTCAAGCAACGCATGTTTTGGATCACAACCGATAACGTTAGGTTCTTCTCACCATAACCCAGAACTTCTGAAGGTTCCCACAACACCAAAAACAATGAATAAGATCTACTTCTTCTGTTTTCCCTGAGCAGACTAACTGCAATTTAACCACAAGATGGCACAACAAACACATGCGGTGCATTTTTTACTGATGTTTTTTACTATATGGCCTAGATATGGTCCTCAACTGGTACCATCAGCCTCGAGGTACACTTTCTCGCCAACCTTGATCAAAATAGCACTGTAAGACGCATAAATACAGTAACTCATTTGCTATGTTAACATCAAAATGCTTAAAGGGTGTTTTATATTTATAACAAAAGCATTACTTGACTCTTTTGACACGCTTTGAATGATAGCAGAATATTGTCAAGTCATGAAATGAAAAACGTTTGTTCTCCTATTAATATTTTGTTTAATAAGAGTGTAATGATCGTTGGTAGTAAAAACTATATTGCCGTTTTCATTGGTTTTTATATTTTTTATTTATACAATGGTTGTTTAAGAAAAAGGCCGTCCCCTTTAGTGACTTCAGGACAACTGATTTACTGGAGATGGAGGTCTCTGTAGAGCAAAAGTGGGCATTTTCTCTACCATGACCTAACCCTACCCTAAACCTACCCTCAGCTTTTCTCTTGAATGTTTTGCAGGGTTATAGGACCTTAAAGGGAGCAGATAAATAAATAAATAGAACAGAACAGAAACAAATAATGATCGATATCACTGAATTCTTAATAATGACTATTAAATGAATGTGTTGCTGAATTGAAAAGTAATTATGTACTTGACCGACCCACAGGGAATGTCCCGGGACTCGATGGCCAGTACATCCGGTCTCCAGGTGACATGGTGTAAAAACGCCCTGATTGGTCACTTTTATTACGTCGTCTGCAGAGAGGCGGGTTCTCAACGGCTGAGGTGAATTTGGTGACTTTACCAATTTTCTTAGCAAGAGTTTGATTAATCGCTTTGCCAATGTCCACCCTGTCGGCGTAACATACGCCAGAAGTGATATTTAGCTAGTCACAGTTTGTTGTACGCTAACGTGCTAACTGAAGCTCAAGACGTCCACTCTGTCTGCCACTCGACAAAGTGGACTTTAACACGAAGAGTAGCATTTATTTGTAGTTAATGCTGAGAAAATAAATATGATAAGGGATGTCAATATATTACTTATATATAGGAAAGGGAAGTCATATCTTTCAGGAAATATACTTTGTAATGAAAATCTATTTAGAAGTAATACATGGGTGGCTATATCTTATTTGTGTCAGTTAATATGTTTTTATAGTACTTGGGTGTCTGCTATTTATGACATGACATAAAGTGAATGGAAAATCAAATCCAAAATTGAGAGTTGTGAGGGACGAAAGGCGCTCTTTGGTGATGTCGAGCTGTTCAGGTGTGTTTGATTAGAGATGGAGCCGAACTTTAAGCACTGCTTAAAGCCTAAATGCATTGCATTTTATTTCAAGGGCCAGAGTTGAGCATCCTTGGCCTACATTTTACCCCTGAGAGGACCTTTAACTCACTTTTAACCCTGGGAAAAAAAATATTGCGCCCTCGTGATATGGTTAGCACTGCTTTTACGTGAGAAGTTACGCTTTTACACTCTTAACCAGGATCATGTGCCAAACATGTACAGTGTGAATTGATGCTGTTGTTTATCCAGATCACTTCCTACTCAAAAATCACATCTGAAATGACACGTGAAGTTAAAAATCCCACCAATGAACAGTGCCGACCGCTCAACCCTGCCCTCAGAGAGACAAATGATCTAATATCCTACTTCCAGTGATAATATAGAGCTATCTTATATCAAACTTGAAAGCAAACTGTAAAATAGACTTTGCATATATATATAGATGCCTACATTTATTTAAATTTTAATATAAATTTATTTATATAGTTGCAGCATCATGTGGTCAACATTTGGACGTGACATGTGATTGGCCAGACTCTGCTGTGTTCAAAATCACCCACTCATTCCCAATATTGGTCCACTATAATGTAGGGAGTGAACGGAGTCAGTGTAAATGGAGTCACAGTGTATTATGGGTATGTTCTTGCTGGATTTTGTGAGGATTTTCAATCAGGATTTAGACCGTACCATAGTACTGAGGACGGTTCTCATTAGAGTTACTAATGACCTGCTTCTATCATCGGACTGTGGTTTCATCTCGTTGTTAGTGCTAATAGATCTTAGTGCAGCATTCGATACTATCGATCACAACATTCTCTTGAAGAGAATAGAAAGGTTTAAATTAGCAAGGTTCAAACTGTTTTTATCTGACCGCTATCAGTTTGTAGCAGTAAATGAGGAGGTATCATATTGTTACATATGGAGTGCCCTCAAGGCTCAGCGCTAGGACCGTTGAACCTCTGGGAGATATCACCAGGAGACGTGGTGTTAGCTTCCACTGCTATGCTGATGATGCTCAGCTCTATATTTCTTCATGGCCCGCTGATACACACCAAATTGAGAATCTAAAAGAATGCATAGTCGACAAGAAAAACTGGATGATGAGTAATGCTAAATGCTAAATTCTGAAAAACGGAGGTGCTAATAATTGACCTAAACACCCCACATATAATAATCTAGAACACATGGCTGCTCTGTTAATTCTTCATCATCAGTTAGGAACCTAGGTGTGCTGTTTAACAGCAATCTTTTTGTTCCAAATTTTATATCCAAATTACGACCTATGATCTCAACGTCAAATGCAGAACTGTTAATTCATGTTAATTCAGTTTATGATCTCAAGGTTAGATTACTGTAATGCTTTATTGGGTGTATGTTCTGCACGTCCAAAACGCAGCATCTAGAGTCCTTACTAGAACTAGGAAGTATGATCATATTAGCCCGGTTCTATCAACACTGCACTGGCTCCCTATCTGTCATTTTCTGCTCAATGAAACAAACGTAGTTGGAATCAAAGAAGAGAGAGTTTAATGGTAAACATTCCTGGTGGCTCCGCGCCATAAACAAAAACAGAGTCTTAGGGAAGCGAGGTTCAAAACTGAAACACAAAAGTCAATTCCTTATCTGGTAATTCCAATACGAGTAGAAACTTAGGCAGGCAGGCAGGCAGGTGAATCGGGAGTTGTAAACTCAAGTATGTAACCTTGAGATCAGCCACAGACTGAATGGTGAATGTCTGCTTTATACCAGTGCTGGTGAGTGACAGCAGGTGCGGGTGATTAGTACTCCGGTGATTGTGAACGAGTCCAGGTGACGGGATCGGTAGGCGTGGGAAGTGACGGTGTGACACTATCAAACATCGAATAGATTTTAAAATCGTATTAATTACCTATAAAGCCCTGAATGGTTTATCTCCTCAATACTTGAGCGAGCTCTTATCACATTATAGTCCTGCACGTCCGCTGCGTTCTCAAAACTCTGGCCATTGGATAATACCTAGAATATCAAAATCAACTGCGGGCGGCAGATCCTGTTCCTATCTAGCACCCAAACTCTGGAACAATCTCCCTAACTCTGTTCGGGAGGCAGACACACTCTATCAGTTTAAATCTAGATTAAAGACACATCTTTGTAACCTAGCCTACACATAACACACCAACACACTTTTATTATTCAAATCCGTTAAAGGGTTTTTAGGCTGCATTACTTAGATTTGCTGGAACCGGGAACACTACTCCTAAAATACGATGTACTCGTTACATCATACAAAGAATCGCATCTAAGCTAATATTAGTCTGTTGGGTTTCCATGTTTTGCATAATGATTTTTATACTGTACATATAAAAATAACTGCGTTATTGTCACCAACCCTATACCTAAACCCCTACAAGAATTTGTAAAAGTAATTTTAGATTTTCAAAAAAAATTACTCTGTATGTTTAATAAGCATGTTTCCTCATGGGGACCTAAAACATGTCCCAACAAATTTACTGGTATTCCTATCCTTGTAGGGACATTTGGTCCCCCATAACATGATAAGTACCAGGTACGCACACACACACACACACACACACATATATATATATATATATATATATAGTGTTTCCATTTTTATAGGTATAATGGTTTTTATACTGTACAGACTGTATGTGTTATTGTCTTGTACAAATGTAAAAGAAATGGTAAAAATGGTAAATTATGTATGTCTGGAATAATTTCTGAAGTACAAGGGATATAGATATAGATATATATATATAACTATATTTTGGTTGGTATAACTGTAATAGAAGTCTAAGTCCCCATATTTCACAGAAACAAACAACTCTCTCTCTCACACATATAATGTGTGTGTGTGTGTGTGTGTGTGTGTGTGTGTGTGTGTGTGTGTGTGTGTGTGTGTGTGTGTTTACTACTTACTGCTGTGACTACAAAATCTGATATGGTTTACCATATACTTTACTTGGCCATGTAATAAAAAATAAATAAATAAATAACTTGTAAGTGGTGTAAAGAGGCGCAAATAAAGATTTAGAATAATAGAATGACCCAGTTTATTATTTCAAGTGCGAAGCCCTGCATTTTAAATACTAGTAAAGCACAATACTCATGAATAAAAAAAAATAATTACTGGAATAAATGTGTCTGTCCCTCCCCCCTGACAGGATCCAGCTCTTCTGCTATGTGCCTGACTAAAACCTTTCCTCAGAACTAAAGCCTCTATCTTTGTGAGTTTCACTTCCTTTGACGGAGGCGTTGCTGTGTCCTGCCCAGTTACAAAACTGATCTAATGCAGAGACATCAAAGGGTGTTTCTCACAGACACACTTCTTGCTCCTTCTCGCTTGAACGTGAGAGGCTGAGAAAGTCGCTTTTTGCGCTGGCACCCTACGAAAGTGTGGTTGGTCGAGTTTGGTTATTCTGCGGTCGGGGTATGCAAACTAATGTCATTTTCTCTTTTTCAACTCTGACACACCAGCAGCTTTAACGACGAGAGACTCTTTTTCTAAAACTTCCTTATTCCTCTTGGATTTCACTTCACTTTCGCTCCCTCTGAGCTCATGTATGCTGAACCTTGACTTCCCGCACACTTCGGAGCCGGGGGATGAAACGCCTCCGCTCTCGCTCTAGACCCTAATGGTGGGAGGTGCAAAGTAAATTGAGACCAGGAAGCCCCTAAACCCCAAACGCTTTCAGGAGGTGCTTCTTAAAGGTCTGGTTAGCAGAGCTCTTTTGTGTGTTGTTGTTGTTTGTGAGAGGCAGACCAGTCGTTGTGAGGAAGTCTGCTTTTCTCTCTTCTTTTGTATCTGTGCTGTCTCGGATGCCTCAGTCTGTCATCTAAACTTCAGGTCATGAACGTCTTTAAAGAGGCCTGCTGCTCCGTTTTAGGAGTTCTTCTGGCTCTGTTTCTGCAAGGTGAGTCACTAATGATCACTAATGTATAAAACTGCTCAAATATACAATGCTGTGGCAGAGTAAATGAAATTAACTATGCTTGCTTAATAAATACAACATTATATATAATGCATGCTTGCAGCTGTGTTTTTACTACACTTTTTGAGGTAAAAGATCATGCATGTTAAGGTAGCATCAGTATTTCGTCTGTAATGAATGCTGTTAGACTCAGGAAACCTCAAGCCTTATCTATAGAGACTGTGGCTAGTTGTAATAGAGCGTTTCTTCTGTTGAAGCCAGCATTACTGTGTGAAATCAGGTTAATGGAGACATTTCTCCAGTCATTTCAACGACAAAAAGTGTCCCAGTTTACCTGAACTGACCCAAAAACGTGGTTTAACATTGATTTGTTGTTCAGTATTATTTGGCCAAAATTGCAAAAATGTGAAAAAACCCACACGCAACCGATGAAGCTGATTAAATAAGAGTTTAGAGAGAACATGAAATTACCATAAACATAAAAATAGACCTGTGAAGAAATTGCAGTGTAATAGGTGGAAGTGCTGCTATGATACATTTCCTTACAGAGCATGAACTGCGGAAGTTCATATAAAGATCAGAGTCATTGTACACTGAACATTTACATTTTAAAGACCAAATGAAACCAAATGCGTCCATATCTAATGGGTATAATGTTATTTTTAGCCTGATTTTTGATATTTTTAGCTGAGGAACCGTGAGATGGTCCGCGCTGATATAATGAAGTCTAATGACTTATTTATTATTTGTCAGCTTTCTGTTCCTTTTTTCCATTTTTCTGCTGTTGTTGTCAAACTGATATTTAATGAAGCATGTTAAATGTGAAAATTATGGCATGAATTAGTGACAGTGTGTCAGCATTTGTTGTGTGTTCTGTGTTGCAGGGTCGTGTGTTGATCCAGAGACGGAGGTCGTGCACAAAGCTGTTGGAGACTCACTGGAATTAATCGCTGAATATCCAAAAAAGATCTTGAAGTACACTGGAAATATCATGAGAGTGATTTTGCTGTGTACCAAAATAATGATTTGAAAAAGCTAATCCTGAATTATTTTCAGGAAGGCTAAAGCTGTATAAAGACAATATTAGCGTAACAGTAACAAACCTTAAACTCCAGGATTCTGGAAGCTTCTCTATTGTTGGAGAAGCAGTAAATAATACACATATTACACAATACACAGTCAAACGGATTGAGCTACATGTTCATGGTGAGTTTAATGACTTGATATTTATTCTGTTTGTGCATATTGAAGATGTGACGCTGAATATGTTCATGGTTGTTTAAATGAAGTTAAAAGACTTTTCTCATATCATTCTCCTTCAGATCTCATCAGAGAGGTGAACATTCAGTACGATTATTCCTGGCTGCAATCTCAAAACATCTGCTTGTTTCATCTCCGGTGTGCGGCTGATGATCCCGGGACCTTCTACAGCTGGAGCGGTCATCAGATCGGGACTCAAGGATCTGACCTGAACATCACTCTCGGTCCAGAAGAGAAAAACACAGTCACCTGCACAGCCAGGAACAACGTCAGCATCAAGAGCACTACTGAGGATGTAGTGTGCACAAGGAAGGGTCAAAGGTTCTGTGTAAAGGCTTAACTTCTCTAAGGATACAAAAAGGTTTACTTTGAAATAAAGACAAGCAAAGAAAAGGCCTGTGTATTTTGGAGATTATGTGTATTTTTTAAATAGCTCTAAAATGATCTTGTTAAATTATTTAGCATGATATTTAGGATGTATATATATTAAGAGCAACATGGGCCCAATTAAAAGAAAAATCTGTTCAAGTCACCAGTACTGCATTTTTATTTATCATATTTCCTTGTTTATTTTTGATAAGATGAACTTGAACTTGAATCTAAAACCAAAAGCACTTTCTTTAAAAATGTACTCATTTCAACCGACGAGAAAAATACAAAACAAACAAAACAGAAATGTTTTCAATTATTATGGCTCTTACAATAAATCAATCTGAGAAAGAAATGAAATTAAATGGGGAATGAAATAATCATACAAACAATATGTCTTAGATATTTTATACTCCAATAAGCCTCACACATATTTTAACCTCATTAAATGTTACGACCCATATACACATATATATATATATCTCAAAACATTCAAGCGCGGCACTGCGTTATTACGTCACATCTGTAAACATAAAGAAGATGTCAGAAAAAAAGCGTGGCAGACTTGTTATGCCTACTTCCTTGTTCAGATGACAAAATATGATATATTATATATTTCCCAGTATAACCCTGCACAGCACTTATAAAGGGGCTTTATTTATTGACTGCTTTAAAAGGAAAAAATCCTTTGCACGAAACGTTAGGAACTTGCAGTGTCTTTTTATGTTTGTCTGTGATACTGTCATCATTTATCTCAAGCAACGCATGTTTTGGATCACAACCGATAACGTTAGGTTCTTCTCACCATAACCCAGAACTTCTGAAGGTTCCCACAAAACCAAAAACGATGAATAAGATCTACGTCTTCTGTTTTCCTGAGCAGACTAACTGCAATTTAACCACAAGATGGCACAACAAACACATGCGGTAAATTTTTACTGATGTTTTTTACTATATGGCCTAGATATGGTCCTCAACTGGTACCATCAGCCTCGAGGTACACTTTCTCCAACCTTGATCAAAATAGCACTGTAAGACGCATAAATACAGTAACTCATTTGCTATGTTAACATCAAAATGCTTAAAGGGTGTTTTATATTTATAACAAAAGCATTACTTGACTCTTTTGACACGCTTTGAATGATAGCAGAATATTGTCAAGTCATGAAATGAAAAACGTTTGTTCTCCTATTAATATTTTGTTTAATAAGAGTGTAATGATCGTTGGTAGTAAAAACTATATTGCCGTTTTCATTGGTTTTTATATTTTTTATTTATACAATGGTTGTTTAAGAAAAAGGCCGTCCCCTTTAGTGACTTCAGGACAACTGATTTACTGGAGATGGAGGTCTCTGTAGAGCAAAAGTGGGCATTTTCTCTACCATGACCTAACCCTACCCTAAACCTACCCTCAGCTTTTCTCTTGAATGTTTTGCAGGGTTATAGGACCTTAAAGGGAGCAGATAAATAAATAAATAGAACAGAACAGAAACAAATAATGATCGATATCACTGAATTCTTAATAATGACTATTAAATGAATGTGTTGCTGAATTGAAAAGTAATTATGTACTTGACCGACCCACAGGGAATGTCCCGGGACTCGATGGCCAGTACATCCGGTCTCCAGGTGACATGGTGTAAAAACGCCCTGATTGGTCACTTTTATTACGTCGTCTGCAGAGAGGCGGGGTTCTCAACGGCTGAGGTGAATTTGGTGACTTTACCAATTTTCTTAGCAAGAGTTTGATTAATCGCTTTGCCAATGTCCACCCTGTCGGCGTAACATACGCCAGAAGTGATATTTAGCTAGTCACAGTTTGTTGTACGCTAACGTGCTAACTGAAGCTCAAGACGTCCACTCTGTCTGCCACTCGACAAAGTGGACTTTAACACGAAGAGTAGCATTTATTTGTAGTTAATGCTGAGAAAATAAATATGATAAGGGATGTCAATATATTACTTATATATAGGAAAGGGAAGTCATATCTTTCAGGAAATATACTTTGTAATGAAAATCTATTTAGAAGTAATACATGGGTGGCTATATCTTATTTGTGTCAGTTAATATGTTTTTATAGTACTTGGGTGTCTGCTATTTATGACATGACATAAAGTGAATGGAAAATCAAATCCAAAATTGAGAGTTGTGAGGGACGAAAGGCGCTCTTTGGTGATGTCGAGCTGTTCAGGTGTGTTTGATTAGAGATGGAGCGAACTTTAAGCACTGCTTAAAGCCTAAATGCATTGCATTTTATTTCAAGGGCCAGAGTTGAGCATCCTTGGCCTACATTTTACCCCTGAGAGGACCTTTAACTCACTTTTAACCCTGGGAAAAAAATATTGCGCCCTCGTGATATGGTTAGCACTGAGAAGTTACGCTTTTACACTCTTAACCAGGATCATGTGCCAAACATGTACAGTGTGAATTGATGCTGTTGTTTATCCAGATCACTTCCTACTCAAAAATCACATCTGAAATGACACGTGAAGTTAAAAATCCCACCAATGAACAGTGCCGACCGCTCAACCCTGCCCTCAGAGAGACAAATGATCTAATATCCTACTTCCAGTGATAATATAGAGCTATCTTATATCAAACTTGAAAGCAAACTGTAAAATAGACTTTGCATATATATATAGATGCCTACATTTATTTAAATTTTAATATAAATTTATTTATATAGTTGCAGCATCATGTGGTCAACATTTGGACGTGACATGTGATTGGCCAGACTCTGCTGTGTTCAAAATCACCCACTCATTCCCAATATTGGTCCACTATAATGTAGGGAGTGAACGGAGTCAGTGTAAATGGAGTCACAGTGTATTATGGGTATGTTCTTGCTGGATTTTGTGAGGATTTTCAATCAGGATTTAGACCGTACCATAGTACTGAGACGGTTCTCATTAGAGTTACTAATGACCTGCTTCTATCATCGGACTGTGGTTTCATCTCGTTGTTAGTGCTAATAGATCTTAGTGCAGCATTCGATACTATCGATCACAACATTCTCTTGAAGAGAATAGAAAGGTTTAAATTAGCAAGGTTCAAACTGTTTTTATCTGACCGCTATCAGTTTGTAGCAGTAAATGAGGAGGTATCATATTGTTACATATGGAGTGCCTCAAGGCTCAGCGCTAGGACCGTTGAACCTCTGGGAGATATCACCAGGAGACGTGGTGTTAGCTTCCACTGCTATGCTGATGATGCTCAGCTCTATATTTCTTCATGGCCCGCTGATACACACCAAATTGAGAATCTAAAAGAATGCATAGTCGACAAGAAAAACTGGATGATGAGTAATGCTAAATGCTAAATTCTGAAAAAACGGAGGTGCTAATAATTGGACCTAAACACCCCACATATAATAATCTAGAACACATGGCTGCTCTGTTAATTCTTCATCATCAGTTAGGAACCTAGGTGTGCTGTTTAACAGCAATCTTTTTGTTCCAAATTTTATATCCAAATTACGACCTATGATCTCAACGTCAAATGCAGAACTGTTAATTCATGTTAATTCAGTTTATGATCTCAAGGTTAGATTACTGTAATGCTTTATTGGGTGTATGTTCTGCACGTCCAAAACGCAGCATCTAGAGTCCTTACTAGAACTAGGAAGTATGATCATATTAGCCCGGTTCTATCAACACTGCACTGGCTCCCTATCTGTCATTTTCTGCTCAATGAAACAAACGTAGTTGGAATCAAAGAAGAGAGAGTTTAATGGTAAACATTCCTGGTGGCTCCGCGCCATAAACAAAAACAGAGTCTTAGGGAAGCGAGGTTCAAAACTGAAACACAAAAGTCAATTCCTTATCTGGTAATTCCAATACGAGTAGAAACTTAGGCAGGCAGGCAGGCAGGTGAATCGGGAGTTGTAAACTCAAGTATGTAACCTTGAGATCAGCCACAGACTGAATGGTGAATGTCTGCTTTATACCAGTGCTGGTGAGTGACAGCAGGTGCGGGTGATTAGTACTCCGGTGATTGTGAACGAGTCCAGGTGACGGGATCGGTAGGCGTGGGAAGTGACGGTGTGACACTATCAAACATCGAATAGATTTTAAAATCGTATTAATTACCTATAAAGCCCTGAATGGTTTATCTCCTCAATACTTGAGCGAGCTCTTATCACATTATAGTCCTGCACGTCCCGCTGCGTTCTCAAAACTCTGGCCATTGGATAATACCTAGAATATCAAAATCAACTGCGGGCGGCAGATCCTGTTCCTATCTAGCACCCAAACTCTGGAACAATCTCCCTAACTCTGTTCGGGAGGCAGACACACTCTATCAGTTTAAATCTAGATTAAAGACACATCTTTGTAACCTAGCCTACACATAACACACCAACACACTTTTATTATTCAAATCCGTTAAAGGGTTTTTAGGCTGCATTACTTAGATTTGCTGGAACCGGGAACACTAGTCCTAAAACACGATGTACTCGTTACATCATACAAAGAATCGCATCTAAGCTAATATTAGTCTGTTGGGTTTCCATGTTTTGCATAATGATTTTTATACTGTACATATAAAAATAACTGCGTTATTGTCACCAACCCTATACCTAAACCCCCTACAAGAATTTGTAAAAGTAATTTTAGATTTTCAAAAAAAATTACTCTGTATGTTTAATAAGCATGTTTCCTCATGGGGACCTAAAACATGTCCCAACAAATTTACTGGTATTCCTATCCTTGTAGGGACATTTGGTCCCCATAACATGATAAGTACCAGGTACACACACACACACACACACACACATATATATATATATATATATATATATATATATATATATAGTGTTTCCATTTTTATAGGTATAATGGTTTTTATACTGTACAGACTGTATGTGTTATTGTCTTGTACAAATGTAAAAGAAATGGTAAAAATGGTAAATTATGTATGTCTGGAATAATTTCTGAAGTACAAGGGATATAGATATAGATATATATATATAACTATATTTTGGTTGGTATAACTGTAATAGAAGTCTAAGTCCCCATATTTCACAGAAACAAACAACTCTCTCTCTCACACATATAATGTGTGTGTGTGTGTGTGTGTGTGTGTGTGTGTGTGTGTGTGTGTGTTTACTACTTACTGCTGTGACTACAAAATCTGATATGGTTTACCATATACTTTACTTGGCCATGTAATAAAAATAAATAAATAAATAACTTGTAAGTGGTGTAAAGAGGCGCAAAACGATTTAGAATAATAGAATGACCCAGTTTATTATTTCAAGTGCGAAGCCCTGCATTTTAAATACTAGTAAAGCACAATACTCATGAATAAAAAAAAATAATTACTGGAATAAATGTGTCTGTCCCTCCCCCCTGACAGGATCCAGCTCTTCTGCTATGTGCCTGACTAAAACCTTTCCTCAGAACTAAAGCCTCTATCTTTGTGAGTTTCACTTCCTTTGACGGAGGCGTTGCTGTGTCCTGCCCAGTTACAAAACTGATCTAATGCAGAGACATCAAAGGGTGTTTCTCACAGACACACTTCTTGCTCCTTCTCGCTTGAACGTGAGAGGCTGAGAAAGTCGCTTTTGCGCTGGCACCCTACGAAAGTGTGGTTGGTCGAGTTTGGTTATTCTGCGGTCGGGGTATGCAAACTAATGTCATTTTCTCTTTTTCAACTCTGACACACCAGCAGCTTTAACGACGAGAGACTCTTTTTCTAAAACTTCCTTATTCCTCTTGGATTTCACTTCACTTTCGCTCCCTCTGAGCTCATGTATGCTGAACCTTGACTTCCCGCACACTTCGGAGCCGGGGGATGAAACGCCTCCGCTCTCGCTCTAGACCCTAATGGTGGGAGGTGCAAAGTAAATTGAGACCAGGAAGCCCCTAAACCCCAAACGCTTTCAGGAGGTGCTTCTTAAAGGTCTGGTTAGCAGAGCTCTTTTGTGTGTTGTTGTTGTTTGTGAGAGGCAGACCAGTCGTTGTGAGGAAGTCTGCTTTTCTCTCTTCTTTTGTATCTGTGCTGTCTCGGATGCCTCAGTCTGTCATCTAAACTTCAGGTCATGAACGTCTTTAAAGAGGCCTGCTGCTCCGTTTTAGGAGTTCTTCTGGCTCTGTTTCTGCAAGGTGAGTCACTAATGATCACTAATGTATAAAACTGCTCAAATATACAATGCTGTGGCAGAGTAAATGAAATTAACTATGCTTGCTTAATAAATACAACATTATATATAATGCATGCTTGCAGCTGCTTTTTACTACACTTTTTGAGGTAAAAGATCATGCATGTTAAGGTAGCATCAGTATTTCGTCTGTAATGAATGCTGTTAGACTCAGGAAACCTCAAGCCTTATCTATAGAGACTGTGGCTAGTTGTAATAGAGCGTTTCTTCTGTTGAAGCCAGCATTACTGTGTGAAATCAGGTTAATGGAGACATTTCTCCAGTCATTTCAACGACAAAAAGTGTCCCAGTTTACCTGAACTGACCCAAAAACGTGGTTTAACATTGATTTGTTGTTCAGTATTATTTCGCCAAAATGGCAAAAATGTGAAAAATGTGAGAAAAAAACCACACGCAACCGATGAAGCTGAGTAAATAAGAGTTTAGGAGAACATGAAATTACCATAAACATAAAAATAGACCTGTGAAGAAATTGCAGTGTAATAGGTGGAAGTGCTGCTATGATACATTTCCTTACAGAGCATGAACTGCGGAAGTTCATATAAAGAACAGAGTCATTGTACACTGAACATTTACATTTTAAAGACCAAATGAAACCAAATGCATCCATATCTAATGGGTATAATGTTATTTTTAGCCTGATTTTTTATATTTTTAGCTGAGGAACCGTGAGATGGTCTGCGCTGATATAATGAAGTCTAATGACTTATTTATTATTTATCAGCTTTCTGTTCCTTTTTTTCCATTTTTCTGCTGTTGTTGTCAAACAGATATTTAATGAAGCATGTTAAATGTGAAAATTATGGCATGAATTAGTGACAGTGCGTCAGCATTTGTTGTTTGTTCTGTGTTGCAGGGTCGTGTGTTGATCCAGAGACGGAGGTCGTGCACAAAGCTGTTGGAGACTCACTGGAATTAATCGCTGAATATCCAAAAAAAGATCTTGAAGCACAATGGAAATATCATGAGAGTGATTTTGCTGTGTACCAAAATAATGATTTCAGAATAGCTAAACCTGAATTATTTTCAGGAAGGCTAAAGCTGTATAAAGACAATATTAGCGTAACAGTAACAAACCTTAAACTCCAGGATTCTGGAAGCTTCTCTATTGTTGCACTAGCAGTAAATAATACACATATTACACAATACACAACCAAACGGATTGAGCTACATGTTCATGGTGAGTTTAATGACTTGATATTTATTCTGTTTGTGCATATTGAAGATGTGACGCTGAATATGTTCATGGTTGTTTAAATGAAGTTAAAAGACTTTTCTCATATCATTCTCCTTCAGATCTCATCAGAGAGGTGAACATTCAGTACGATTATTCCTGGCTGCAATCTCAAAACATCTGCTTGTTTCATCTCCGGTGTGCGGCGTCTGATGATCCCGGGACCTTCTACAGCTGGAGCGGTCATCAGATCGGGACTCAAGGATCTGACCTGAACATCACTCTCGGTCCAGAAGAGAAAAACACAGTCACCTGCACAGCCAGGAACAACGTCAGCATCAAGAGCACTACTGAGGATGTAGTGTGCACAAGGAAATCTGACGGATCAAGTACACCAAACGTCTCACATTTTCTAACGATTGAAACAGAGTTTTAGAATCATCTGAAGCGTTACGTAACGTGCAACTGTGTTCATATCCGCAGGTTTTCCTCAGAAGTATGTGCTGATGGCGGTAGGCGCCGGTGTCGTCGCTGTGGTCGTTCTCTGCGGAGCGCTCGCCGCGTGCTGCAGGTGGAGGAACAAGAGAGGTGTGTTGAACAAGTGTGTACAAACAGGGCAGGAGGCGTACAGCATTTCACTCACAACCTCACAGCTGCTTCTACTCTCTTTCAGGGCCGTCAGAAAGCGAGGCTGGTATTACAGTCTACGAAGACGTGAACGTTAGCCCGGCGAAGGTGAGCGCCTCGTTTCTGGCTTCATCCTTATCTTTTTGAAGCCCCGCGTTTCAGATCATTAAAGGCCCAAAAATGTACATTTTGCCATCGTCGCAGAATACTATCTCCTTTTAATATGCAAAGTGTTACATTTCTTTGTAGCTATTTGTGAAATCTACCTGCAATTTCCTGAGCAAGAAACGACAAAAATAAAAAAAGAGTAATGTAAAGGTTTTCACAAATAATTGAATTAAACCTGGAATACTGAAGTAGAAAGACTGTAGCAGGACACACTCTTTTTTTTACTTCCTAGACACAGATGAACTTAATTTGTGGCATGGAAATGCTGATAAACGTCTAGTTAACCAGATTTAATCTTTCTTGCAGAAACGCTCTGAAAGTGTTATAAACGGGATGTCCATTTATGAAACGGTGGATGATACGAAACTCTCACAGAACTTGGTGAGCGTACTTGCATGCGTCCTCCTTATTTTTATTAATTATTCTCATTGCACGTATTTACTAACAAGCCATAATTGAATGCTAATTGAATTTGACACACTGTGACACATGTTTGGAGAAGCTGGGGGCTTTTTGCGAAGCTTTTCTCTGGAATCTAACGTCACATTTACTCCCCCCGCAGCCTCAAACACTGTACGACAAAATCAACTATCAGCGTCACCCTGCGGTCAGCACCAGCACTTCCTCTCCTTACCAGGAAGTCCTGTGAGTGAGGCACAGACGGCGCTTCATGTAACGTTTAACCCTCTTTATTCTGGTTCGGCCTGCTGTGTGCATCATTGGCTGCGTTGGTTTACCTTTGAACTCTGCATCAAATGCATTGTGTATTACATGTATCCCGTTGAAACACTTTATATAAAGCAGATTATTTTCTACATATGCAGAATTCACAGTGCAACACAATATTACATTACACACATCATCATTCAAAGGTTTGGGATCAGGAAGATTCCCAAAAGGTTTTTAAGCTCAGCAAGGCTGCATTTATTTGATCAAAAATATGGTAAAAATTGTAAAAAAATTGTATATGTATACATTTATATATTAAAATTATTATATTTTTCTTAAATATATACATGCATGTGTTTGTATTTATATATACCATGCAGAATAAATGAATGCATCCTGGCTGTATAAAAGTTACCTAACAGTTGAATCCAAACTTTTAAATTTGAACTGCTTCGTTTCACTTATTGATATGCATTAAAATTAAACGTAAAGCAATAATATTGAGACCAAAGACGAAAACCGGAGAAAGTTCATCCAAAAATGAAGTCCTGATGTTTATCTGCTTACCCCCAGGGCTCCCAAGATGTAGGTGACCGTTTCTTCAGCGGGACACAACGAAGATTTTTAACTCAACCCTTTGCAGTCTGTCAGTCATATAATGCAAGTCAATGGACACACAATGTTAGAGAGTGAAAAACATGCACGGACAAGTCCAAATGAAACTCTGAATACACAAAACAATTGGTTTGTGTGAGAAACTGAACATCATTCATATCAATGTTTAAATAACATCCATTGCATGAAGCCTCTTTGCGCTCTGCACATAGATACATAAGCATAGAGCTTTTCTATGGGCGCTGTATGTAAGAATCTGCAGGAATATGCACATATATATCTAAAACATCAAATGTTTATTTTTGGGTGAACTGTCCCTTTAATAACATCTTATATCGCACTCTACGGTTGTCCGTAACAGAAGAAGAACCATGTAGTAACTGAGCGTGTTCACACCTGGAACATCGTAATAATGTCTTTCTGTGTGTGTAGGAGTATATAGACAGCCTTTGCAGTCAGTCAGCTGCTCTCTGCTTTCAGACTGCTGAGACAAGAGCATTAAAAGTCACTTCCCCTCACTATAATTAGGCATTTACCGATTGGTCAGTCTCTCAGAAATAATGCCACTATATTTTTATTATATATTTGACATCCATCCGAGATGACTAACTCATCAGCCAGACTCTCGACCCGCCGTCTATGTCCTTAAAGCATCAGTTCAGCCAAAAATGAAAATTAGTCCATGTTTAACTCACCCTCAAAGCATTCTAGGCGTATGTGACTTTAAGTAACACTTTAGAATAGGAAACCCCTCAATACACTCCTACTTCGCTGCTTAGTAATAGTGCAGTATTTGTTCAGTTTAGGCATTAGGTGGAGTTAGGGATGTAGAGCGAGGCATTAATAATGTGTGTTTCCCGAAGTAAAAATGTCTCGGTGGGTGTTTTTGCTCAACAGTCCAAATGTAGCAATATAAATCCATCATAAAAAATAAAATAAATATTTATTCGCTCTTCCAGAGCCGTGTTTTGGACTGTTGCACAAAGACACATAATGCTTAGAAGAGCCCGGGCAATTTTTATAAAACTCCGACTGGATTCGTCTGAGAGAAGAAAGTCGTATACACCTGCTTCGAGGGTGAGTAAAACATGGGCTAATTTTTAGTTTTGGGTGAACTAATCCTTTAAACGTCTTTCACGTAACGATATTAGGGGTGTAACGGTTCACGGGCATTTTCCGTCGTCTGGAATGCACTCGTCAAAGGGGGTGATGTCATTTCCTGGTTATATTTAGCTGGGACGTTCCCATGACAACGAACATGGGTGTCGCTGTTTTAATGCCATAAATGTATTTTTATTGCTGTTAGCATAACTGTTGCAAATAAACATACATCTTATATTTGAACATACGTTTTTTAAAATATGCTAATATACAAAAACTAATATGTATATATGTTTTTTACATAAACTGTATTTTTCTCGTGCCGCCCGTCAGCGAATCTGGTGCTGGTCATCTTACAATCCTTATATACTTGAGTCAGGTTAGGCACCAGGATGAAAACAAGGCTGTGAGGTATAGACGATGCATTTTATAAAGGTCCTTTTTCACAACTTTTAGTCATTTTTGTAGTAGTTTTTAGTAGAAAACCTTCATGTTGTCAAACAACAGTGGAATCCATTGAACGCTCTGTGCTTCTAAAACAGCCTCGTTTTCATTTCTGTCAAAAATAACTGACTTGACCAAGAGTTGACCTGACTAGACCTAGACCTGACACAACAGCAGAAGAAAAAACTGAACCCAATCACATGTCACGGCATGCATACCATTTTTAATAATGCATATGCTAAAACCAAAGCGACCGCAGTGAAATCAAATGGTGCAGACTTCACACTTCCGCTAGAAAACAAGAAAATAAACTCAAATAATTACTCAAATAAACAGCTCTTCATAAACTCAGTTTTCAGTGGCGGTGAAAGCTTATAGCGTGGGGACGTTACAGACCACTTCTGTGACGAACCATGTCTCTTTTGTTTACTCTGCTGTAAGTAATTACCGTTTTTTTTATTACAGGTTCATGAAGTTAGATTCAAAACCTTTTAAAGAAAATTGAACCTTTAAGTGTATCACCTACACTTATAAGGATCATGAACTGCCTGTTTTATATTTTGTACTGTTCTGTCCACTTCTGTGTTATCAACATTTTTACATAAAAAAAAAAAAATTAAGTTATTACGTATTTTTAGTTGGATTCGACATGTATCACACCGCTATGTGTATGACACTGTGCTTATAGATGATGCTTGACACTTCGAGAATCAGACACAAAACCAAAATACAGCTGATTGAATGTGTCGTTTTATTTTTACTACTGTGGAGTTAAAAGGTTTTTCACCAGTGAATGTCAGTCATATGAGTGTTTCGCAACATCTGAGTCAGTAAATGCAGTACATTTGAATAAAATCAAAGGTTATAAGCTTTTTAGGCACTCAAAAAAGCATTTTATAAAAGTTACTGTGATATTATATTTGTATTTTGCTGGTTTAAATGTATTGCTCTGATTTTTCTTCTTATGTTCTAAAGTGGTTGCGAGAAAAGCACAATGTAAAAATAGCTTCTGAAATAAAGTCACTGAGCCGAAATGTTAAAGTTCAAAGGTCACCTTTTTTAACAAACACAAAACAAAATAATGACACAACAAAGACACACAAACAAAAGTTGACATAAAATGATAGCATAGCATTATACTTCAAGCAAAAACGTAAAACAGGACCAATAGAGCAGGCAAACAAATGCCTCTATAGACACTGTGTCATATACAACATGATAAAAAAAAATACATTTATCTTTTTACTGGGTCTGAAGGGTTCGCTCGTACAGATATGCTGAAACTGAGGTCATGTGTTAATTTCGAAATAACCCTGACCACTTCCCACTGACAAAACAGCACAATGACCTACATAGACAAGTCGTTGCTGAGAATAGCTGTGACACATACTGCTGTTGTTCATCAAACAACCAGAAATGACATCGAAAACAAGTTTCACAAGGAGTTTCCAACAAAGAAGCTACAATAAAAAATGAGGCTGCTTTACGAAGGCGTCCTAGGTGCGTGTGCCCTTGTCCTGATCCCGACAAGCCTTCCCATGGGAATAAGTGGGTGTTTGCTATATACAGTTCAGAAGACATGAAATAAAGTGTGTGTATCCGTAATAATACCTCTCACGGCTCGGGGTGAATAAAGGCTAGTGACAAATCCATGTTTATAAGATAAATGTCCATATTTCAAACGTCTTTCCCTCCTGTTGACTGTGGTAACCGGAAGCAGTCCTGGATGCCGTAGTATATGCGAGCCGTGGCGAGCCTCTGGGAAATGTAGGAGCAGATGTAAACCGGTCTCCTCTTGGCTTTTACGACATCCACCAGGACCTCTACAGGAGGCCTTCGTTCACTCCGAGGAGCCTTGCTGGGGGCGTTTTATTACAGATCCGCACACTTCCTTTCACTCCCTTTGAACAGTATACACCACTGATCCTCAAATCTGGACCTCAAGATCCATTGTCCTGCAGAGTTTGGCTTTAACCCCAATCAAACACGCCTGAGCGTGCTGATCAGTGTCTTCAGGATCATTAGAAAAGCAGAGTTTTATCCTGGTTGGAGCTAAACTCTGCAGTGCATTGGACCTCAAGGGTAAGACTTGAGGAACCCTGGTATAAAATACATCGAAAAATACCACTAAAGGGGTACCTTGAGCGTCAAAACGCAACGCCAAGGTCCTGACCAAGCTTGTGTGAGACCACTTGGGAGTGAGCGAGTAAAACTAAAATAAAAACTAAATAAATAAATAAAAAAATTTAAAAAACGCTGGTTAACACTTTCTACGAAGCCTCTATTATAATACAGTATAAAGGTATTCTTAAGGTGATATAATGTGATATAATATTTGGCAATAGCTTTTAAGAGTTTCATTTCAATGTCAAGATATGATAGAAATGAAGTACATTTAATAAGGTGTTCATTGTGTATATATAATTGTGTATATTATAATCATACCCTTAAAAGTTATAAATCACAAATATCTAAATATCATGCTGTATTATAATTGTTTTTAAGGTTATTCATGAAATGGTGTTACACATTGTACGTTTTTGTAAAATGCATTATGCATTCGTTATAATGCCTTACGGATGTCCTTATAATGCACAGGCTTCATAGAAAGTGTTACCGAAAGCTGCCGTGCTGATTCATGATCAGATCTTTCAGACGAATGAAATTTGAAAACAACATCCAATTGTGGTACCTTTGAAAATGTTGCTTGATTCACCAGAAAACACAGATGACACATTTCACAGACCGCTCGTAATGAGGACAAAGCATTGTTTTCTTTACAGTAAAACAAACGCAATGGCGGCGGTGCTTCAAAAAAACTCATATTACGTCCGTTACGTGGGCGATGTCCGTGATATGATTTTGGGTGAAAAGGAGGAGACGTCCGTGCAAGCATCTATAATTTTGTCTGGAAAACATTGATTAGAGTTCATAAACATGGGTCGTGTAAAAGCTGCAGTGCAAAGCTGATTACAGGACGTGCTTGTTACCTTTATATTTTCTACATGCATATGAGATCAAAACTGTAGCTAGAGCGGTGAACGCAATAGCCAGCATCACAGAAGACGTGCAGGAACCACAAACGGTGCAGACTTCGCACTTCTGGTTCTCCTTCTCTTCTAACAAAAGAAGAAAAAAAAAAGTTAGTTTTCGAAGGCCTTGCCCCGTTACAGGCCTTACTTACAAAGTCACAGGCCTTTTCTGTCACGAACATGACAAGTGTTAAGTTTAGCATGTGTTGGGTGTTAACAAGTACGTGTTAAACTCAAATGTCACCGTTTTTTTTGCATGTAAAAAAAACCCTACTTTTCACACCTCAAAGCCAAAGTATATTCATGTTTAGATGCGAGCGAATGGCGCATGCACACAGCCGAACTCATAGCTGTTCAAAATGCATCTCATTTGCAAGCACGTGTGCCATCGATACGAGTGAGTTTCACTCCTGTCCAGCGTGTGCGATATTTCACTGCTTAAGTTATGACTGATAGAGATTATTAATCCTTTTGACACTGTAGTTTGAAATGACAGTTACGACCACAAAGTCGTAAAAACCAAACCCTGTCTTTTTAAGATGAGAGATGCAAATTAATGCAGCATCAGTATTGACTTCTTCTTCTTTTTTTTTTTTTTTTTAAATGGACGCAATTTTAATTTCATATTTTTTATTCACAATGAATCTAAGTTGCATGTACTCAATACTTTCGTATCGTACAATCACGATAAGACATACATTCGTAAATTGAATAAAAACCTAATAAAACACCTTTGTATTTATCAGTAGAGTAAAAATGTTATGTACTGTACGTTGCTATCTTCTCAGACTGGAAGTGACTTAAAATGCACCTGATGTGGTAATTACGAATTTCCAAAAATCATAAATACGAACTTTCCAGGAGAATCAAGAAAAACCCCTGTTTCCAATGAAGCACGATGTCAGCATTCTTTGTTTCTGACTGAAAGACAATAATGCACCTGGAGTACAAGCAGTACGATCACATATACGTCTTTAAGATGACTCACAAACATCTGATAAACGTCAGTTTCACATACATTCTAAATCACAAACATCTGTTGGATAACTTTTAAGAAACGTCTTGAGATGAGCGAAAACACATCTTGAAGATGTAAATTTAGACATGCCTGAGATGTACGTGTGCTATCAGCGCAGTGTATGCAAACTAAACAGATTACCAACAAATAAAAAATAAATTCTAGAGAGTGAACACGGTTCTATGGATTGGCCGATGTTCCCCAAAACATAGGACCGGGCGGTAAATCGATAATATTGCACTCGCGATGAGGCAATGGTCCATGTGTATGCACATAACTATGATGAAAATATGGTTTATTAAGTCATTCTTCTTGTAATATTCTTTATGATAAAGTATATAGTAATGCAATGCCTTTATCACCGCTCAGAATATTATGAAATATCTTGTGTGCCTAATTCTGCCACAAAAATCTCTCAAGGATTTCTTTCAAACGTGTTTGTTTGTCTTTGAAACACTATTTAAGATGGAAGGACCCAAACAAGTACGACTGTCAAGGTGCAGAGAAGGATGAAAAACACTGTCTTAACAAAAATGACAACTTTGGCACTGTAGCGTCACCATTGCGCCATTTTGGAGAATATCTGCCGGATGCAAACTGTGCGTGCTGTTCTGTGTCTGCTACGTCACGACCAAAGAGCATCATTACATTTGTTTTCTTTCCGTACAAAACATATTTCGTAGCTTCGTAATATTACAGTTGAACCACTGACGGCAGATGGAGTATTCAGACGACGTCTTGCACGCTTTACTGGGCCTCGACGGTAAAAATAGTTTGGCGATCAATGGGACAGTCACACGTTTTTATCTAAAATATCTTAAATTGTAGACAAACTAAGCTTTTATGAGTTTGTAACGACGTGGGGTTACGTGATTAACATTTTAATTTTAGGGGGAAGTAACCCTTTAACTGTCAATCATATTTTTGAACGCAGACACTATCCAAAGTTAAATTCACGAATGAAAATATAATAAAAAAAGGATGATATTTTTCAAGTGATACAGAATTTTTTTCACATACACTTTAAACAAAAAATCGTTAAAGTATGTGTTTAAGGTGAGACTCACCTGAACATCCCACTGTTATTTGCCTGGTCACCGTCTGCTGACCTCTAGAGACGGTGCAGTTAAACGTCACATTTCTGTTGCCCCTAAATGATGCCAGAAGAACCAGCGAAGAGTTACGAATTTCTGAAATGTACGTCGAACCGTTGAACTCTTTGCTAGGCATCCAGGACAAATTGACGTTTTGGCCAGATGCGGTGCACTCGAGAGCAACGTAGCACTGGTGGGAACTGAGGGAACACATCTTGTTCTGAACCTCAGGTGTCTCGAGACTTTCTGCAGGACGTTACATCAGTTACTCAATCTGCATGACAGTCACTGAGCAGACTCACACTGTCGACTACACCAAAACTGCTTACCTTGAACCATGAGACGCACTTTGTTTTGTTTTTGTATGCCATCCGAGTTGACCAATTCCACGGTGTATGTCAAGCTGTCGTCAGTCTTCACATTGTGGATCGTTAAATCTCCCGTTTTGCTGTCGAGGCTAAGTCGACCCTCATATTTCCAGAAGTTGTGAAAAAACGGATAACCGTTATTTAGACGCGTGATGTATGTGAAGTTCTTATAAATGGACCACTGAACTTTGGTGAGATTCCATGATCTGTCCACTCCAGACTTCAGGACCACCGACTGACCGCTGTAACCGATAACCTCAATGCCATGCACTGCAAAAAACAGACACAGATCTGTAGATGTTTTTACACGTGAGAGGATGCGTTCTGTTGTTTTCGTGGAAATGGGAAACACCCCGTTTCCAACGAAGCACAATTTAAGTTCACTTTCTTCGCCTCTGAATTTTTATTTCTGTATTTTCTCAAAAATTCTCCATTGATCTCATACGAAGGATAACTCTACAACAATAACACAAGCAACTCTTCGGTCACCTCACCTTGAAGTACACACACTACACACAGCAGCACAACTCCACACAGACCCATCGCTCCTAGGCTTGTCGGCGTTGATCAATGAGGTCCTCGGAGCCCTTGGCTTTCTGATTGTAGGACTCCTTATCTGAAAACACAGGCAACTGACTTTGAGTCATGCTACCGCATTTCTCTAGAAGCAAATGGGAAGTGAGACGCTGACACGTGTTTCCTTTCAACTTGTGAGACCTGATATTTGTGTTTGAAAGTACAGGCTTTGGTTGTTTTAATTAATGTTCAGCAGTGAAGTAAACTTCAAGGGATATCTCTTCTAGCGGGCCGGTGGTCTTAATCGAAAACACTGCTCTGTTTGTCTAGTTTTAAAAGCGGCATGTAAATCCCAAGCACAAGGAACTTCCTGTTCCTGTCACAATTGACACCCAGCACCCACACAAACTAGCGCTTGAACTTTCATGGCATTCGTTTGAATGCTATATTGATCTGTTTAAACAACAGCAAGTGATGAAAAAAATACCCCAATGTGGTTCCAGTCCTGAGGAACATAAATGGTATCTGATTGCTGCTCTTGAGCACGTTGACTAAAAATGACTATAAACTGTCATCAGTCATGCTTATTTAAAAAAAAATGATTGTTCTCCAGAAATCTTCCTCTTTTTTTGTAACCATCACATGTCTTTTGTGTTACAGACCAGTGATGTTGGATGTTATTACCTTTCACTCTGTTTGACTGGATTTTGAGGAAGCAAACAATTCAGTATCTGTGGCACAGCAGAAGATTTTGTAGTCAATAATGGCTTGTTTGAAAGAAAAGCTAGATAAATAATAGGCCCGGTGATTAAAAAAGATGACTTAAAATAATTCCAGACAAAACAAGCTTTAGGGCTCCTCGGGTGGTGGTAGAAATCACTTTAATAAGTGAAATTAAAAATAATAATAATAATAATAAAATGGAAAAACTTCATGACAAATGCACAAACTATTATTTAAGTTTTATATGAAAAAGATTTGCTCTGAATGAAAACATGCTTTAATATCTCTCTCTCAAAAACAAAAAATAATAAATCTGTAGTGGTTAATGAAATTTATTTCCAATTTAAAAGGTTTTGTACCAACACCCCCTTGTGGGTGTGTGTGTGTGTATATATATATATATATATATATATATATATATATATATATATATATATATATATATATATATATACACACACACACCCACAAGGGGTGAACTGACCAGTTTTGGAGGTGTCATGTCTAAATTCAGTCTGGTGGCCGATCCTTATTGACGCTCATAGAACCAGTAAAAGCAGAGTGTGAAGGTTTCATTATCAGAGTAATAGCACAGTTTTGTTAAAAATATTGCAATGGACACCACGTTATGGATGACATATCGGAGATTAAAAGAGGACAAATTGTTGGTGCACCTCTTGCTGGCGCATCTGTGACCCAGACAGGAAGTCTCTGAGGGATCCAGGGTATTGTCAGCATACACCAAGAAGGACAAACTACATCCACCAGGAGTAACTATGGACGCAAGAGGAAGCTGCCCAACTCAGAGTAGAATTAAAAGTGCACCTCAACTCTCCAGTTTCCACCAAAACTGTCCTTTGGGAGCTACTCAGGGTTAATATACACAAGGCCGGACTGTTATAGCCAAACTTTTGGTCACTCGTGCCGATGCCAAACGTTGGTTTTAATGGAAAACCTTGAGCTGTGGATCAGAGCTATTGTTCTCTGATGAGTCCACCTTCACTATCTTCCCTACATCCGGGAGAGTTAGGCTTTGGTTTCTCCACACAAGTGTACATGAGTGAAGCATGGAGGTGGATCAGTCATGTTTTAGGCACAATACTTCACTGCCAAGGACTACCGAATCATTCTTGAGGACCATGTGCACCCAACGGTTCAAACATTGTATCCTGAAGGCGGTGCAGTGTATCCAGATGATACACTGCACTGAGCCACTTTGGGTGTTTTGGAGGAGCGGTTCAGAAAACGTTTTCCTCCACCAGCGTCACGTAACGACCTGGACACTATTCTGAAGAAGAATGGCTCAAAGTGCCTCTGGACACTGTGCAGGATTCCCAAGACCAACTGATGCTGTACTGACCGCAAAAGGATGCCCTACACCATACTAAAGGATTATCCAGGCGTTTGAGTTTCATTATCCAACCCTGTATATATGTGTATGTAGGTAACAATCAATTTATTTTAGCTATTATGTTTTAAATTAAAATTTCACAGCCACATGAAGAGGTTTTAAAGCAGGAAGACTAAAAAAAAAAGAACGTGTAAAATACCATTTTGCATATCCACACTAACATAGACAGCTAACATGCAGTAGGCTATACTTTATTCACTAAAATATCATCATATCCAAACTTGCTCACTCTATTATTCAAGATTAAATGCATTAGAATTGCGTTAAGAACTTCTTGGAGACACAGTTTCGATTGAAATATTCAGATCAATCCAGAATTTATTGACTAGATCTTTTTCATCCATCCAAAACCATCTCAAACTGAAGCGTTCACGTCACGCTGTCAACCGCTTTGAGGACCGTCACCTGAGTTTGGAGAAGTGGGTCAAATGTAACACACCTTATTTCGAAACTTACAGAAATACGTGCTTCCACATGCGCTTTAGACATGATTCTGATTCATTCGTCACCATTTATTATGGATGTCTGGTTTCACTTTTAGTTTGGCTCTAGTTTTGTATTTACTCCAGTTTACATAAAATGTTCAGATAAAAATTAATCCATTCTCGTTGCCTCGTCGTTAAAAATAAGTCTGAGAAAGTTGTGGTGGTGACGTTGAAGGTGAGCGAGCGTGGAGGTGTAGCTGGTTTAGAGCCTAATGTTAGCCTTTTAGTTCTGGCACTTGTATTTAAGCTTCAAAACAGTTAAAATAGTTTCCCAGTGTCAGGGAAAGTTACTTTTAACGGTAATGCGTTACTTTGGGGACAATATTGGGTAACACTTTCCCTCAGAACATTCTTAATTATTAGTTGTTAAATGTAGGTATTGGGTAAGATTAGGCATCAATATGTGCTTATCTAGCACTAATAAATAGCTAATATTCTAGTAATATGCATGCTACTAAGAAACTAATCATAAAATAAAGTGTTACCCAATATTGTAACCAATCACGTTACGGGGTTACCGTTTATGGAAAGTAATGTTAAGTTTGACCAGTGCTTGCTTGATTGTTTTTAATATAAGAATGTATTTCATAGCAAATGTAGCCCTTTCCCATCAAAGTGCAACCAATGAACATCAGGCTGAAGAAAAAGCACAGAAGATGCAGGAGAAGAAAGATCAACACTCTTCTGGAAAAAGAAAACCAATGGTTGGTTCATCTAAAGTCATTTTTGCTTATTAGACTGATGATTGAACTGGACTAAAAGATCAGCAGCAAAACAACTGGTTCATGAAAATCAAATCTGATACGTGCGTGTTATTTTCAGAGGTTTTATAATAAGAAGAATCTTTTTTTAATAAGATCTTTTCCAGAACTACAGTAAAATGTTCACACAGCATTGGGACTTGTTAGGAAATAAATGGGAACACAAAGTGACCGGCGCTACTTTTTTTGGGGGGAAAAGTAACTTGATATTTTCTTGTTAAATGAAAAAAAATTAATGTGTTAATTTACCAGGACAATGTCTTTAATGCGTTATCCCCCACGCATTTTTTTGGGGCGAAAATCCAAAAGCCTATGAAAAAGTCCTATTGGCTTTTTGTCAAAGCAATTAGCGCGATGCTAACAGCTGATTGGCCATCATAGTGACATCATACTTCCACCAATCTATGGCCAAAGAGCAAAAAAAAATCTTAAATCATAGTAGGCAGTTTTAATGAATATACTAATTATGCAAGTTCTCAAATCTTTAGTTGGATTGAAAAGGAGTTTTAGAAAACATTTTTGAAAAATTGCTGTGTACTACATAAAAATACTCAAATACAAATAAATAAAGGCTGCATGTCCACTTCCACCATCAGCATGTGATCACATTCAGCTTCATACGCGCTTCTATAAAGAAGAGCCGAACTCTGTAAGAATAGAGTTGATCATTTATTTAAAAAAAAAAAAAAAAAAAAAAAAAAAAAAAGCTGCAACATTTTTAGTTCTAAAATTATGAATTGCCAAAAAGGTCTTCACACAATAACCAAAAAAAAAAAAAAAATCTACAAATCTCTTTACAACAAACCATTTTTTTTCAAGGGAAACCGTTAAAAGATTAGCTTAACCTCCATACAAAAATGATAAAAGTAAAAAAAAAAAATCCAGAGTACAAAAGCGCATGGCCTATACGCACCGGGCCTAAAAACACAACGGGCGCTTCTCAAATTATAACCACCTACATCATTTCAAATCCCTCTTTCACCCACGGACACGAGTTCTGTACAAAAGGTCAAGGAGAGGAGAACGAACTCCAGCGACCCACGGGGCTGGTTTAGGGGAGGACTAGTTAACTCGCTGCCCTTTAATCAGCAAGAAACGGATATGTGTGCGGCCGCCAGAACGCCGCCGCCAGGCACGCTTAGGACGTTTGGCACACATTCATGTCTTCGCATTCGAAGTAAAAAGGTCACATTTGCTTGGTCGTGTACGACAGACGCTACAAAAAGCCCAGGGAGCTCGCTGGTGCGTTTCAACACGATAAAAGGCCCCTCGATTCATGAGAACAAGAACGACGTCTTAAAAACATTCACGACACACAGAGAGTTAGACGCATGCTTCTCCCGCTCGTCTCGAGTTAAAGCACTTGATCGCTCCGCTACGACCTGGTAGCGTTTATGAAGCGGAAGCACGGGAGTAGTGTTACGGTGAACTGCTGGTAAACCGCCCGTGGTTTGTGTTTTTCTCAGAGCTGATGCCTGAAAGGTTACTCACAGACGAAACGTGCAAGAGTTAGTCGGTCCAGAGTCACCCGGACAGTAGTTCATGTAGTGTAAAAAAACGACATAGAAACGGTGGTAAAAGTGATATCTAAAAGACAAAAAACAAAAAAGAGTGGTTGTGTCCTTGAGTCTCTTGTGGTTCTCTCACACCGAGGTCTCTGACTGGAGCCGCATCACGAACTTGTGGCTCTTGGGGTCGATAAACTCCTCCCCCAGGTTGAGGAAGGGGAGGGGCGTCACCGTGACGACCAGCGAGAAGTCGAGGCGGCGGAGGGAGAAGACCAGGCCTTGTCTCAGTGCTGAGGTCACGGGCTCCTCGCTCACCAGGGTCCACTGACGCCCCCTGCCGTTCTCTCGCTGGTACTGCATGGTGGGGCCCGGGGCCAGGTACCGCTCCAGGAACGCCTGACACACACACACACACACACACACACACACATATAGATTGTGCATCATTACATGCGCTTTGACATGCATATGAAAAATTACAAAAAATTATTTGGGGCACGTTATGTCTTTTTCTGCCTATATAGACATGAACTAATGAAATAGTTAATTTAAAAGAAAGGCCCAAATGTTTGTGATGTAATCATACAAATATTTAAATAACAAAACACAAAAATGATCAAATACCTAAAACATTAATAGAATAAATTAAAATGTATAATTTCACAATAATACTATTTTATAGGATTAATCCCTTAATATGTTTACTATTAAATATAATAATAATAATAATAATAATAATAATAATAATAATAAAACCAATACAGAAATGTATGCATTATCTTCCCATAGACACAAAGCTTACAAAAAAACAACCACCACAACACAAAAAATAGGATTAATTTAGAATTAATTTGTAGTCATTAAAAAAAAACCTGAAAGAAAAACAAAAAACACAAAAGGGAGAACTGTGTGGACAAATTGGATGATTTTATTGTTTAATAATGCACATCATATTTTAATATACATTTAATATTTTATCTATTATTATATTAATATTTTAGACTTTTTTTAATCAAACAAAAAATATTTCCTATGCAACACTAAATAGTATACTGAAATTTGAACAGTTTTAGATGTAGTATGGTACTTTTGAGTCTCATGACCTCACTGCACGGCACATTTAATTCACCCAGCAGCGTCTAGTTATTTTAATCCAATTTTGTGCAAAAATGTCCTCAGTTTCAGAAGATTCAGTCAAGAAGGAGAGGTTAGAAATCATAATGTTACTTCTTGCTCATTCTTGACATTATAGACAGATCATGCCGAGGACACTGCATTGTGGGATGAAGTCTGTTTGTATAGTGCACATGTAACAGGTCACGGGTGTTTTCTGACCTTGGGCGTCATGTTGTGGGTGATGCAGAACTGCAGGTGAGCGATGATGCTCTCCATGCTGTGGTAGGGCTGCTGGCGCGTGGTCCGCAGGTACTTCTGCATGGCTCGGGCCATGGGGGCGAAGATGGCCTGGGCCGCCTCTCGAGGGTCCATCACCTCACGAGGGTGTTTGGGCGACGCCGCCGCCTCGTCGTCCTGAAGCCTTTTGATGTGTGTGAAGGCCTCCTCTACTGCCACCACCAGTCTGGGAGGAGAAGACAACATCACAATGAGTTCATGAGCTGAAAATCAACTAAAATAACCCTGGCTTGTTTGGTAAACTTGTTTAATGTTTGGTCGCAATTTAAAAAAATATATAATAATTTATTTATATTATATTATATATATATATATATATATATATATATATATATATAAAAATACTAAATCTAGTAAAATATAATATACACACAATAAATATACACAGTACACACACGTATATTCAAACTTATTAATTATGATTTACTTTAAAAAATTGTTAATGAAATGCATGTAACATTCTTCATTGATTATTTGCAGCCAGTCAGTTTTTATATTTATATATATTTATTAGACTGTCATTAACGTAACAGTAATTTGTTTTGAGGTTTTTCTTTACCTGGCCTTGCGTTTTCTGATCCTGCGGTCCATCTCGGCCTCCTCGTAGTAGTACTCGTTATGAGAGTTGTCTCGCCTGCGGGCGGCAGCGGCGATCATGGCTCGAGACTGACCCGTCGAGTTATTAGTGCTGTTCTCTGGAGAAGAAAAACAAGCTCTCATTCAAACAGAGGACCAGTCTGAGAAACTGAGACTAAAGACAAAGTCTAAAGACTAAAACAGCTGCAAACTGGGAAAGATTTGGTGTACCTTCTCCCAGCGAGTACACCTTAAAGCCAGACATCTTTTTTGAGAGGATGGACTTGGGCAGGTTGAGTAAAGCAGGGTTGTAGACGGGGAAATCGGTGTAGTAGTGATCCAGAACCCACACGGCCGCTCGCTGGATACTGAGACAAAACACCACATTATTGACCCATTTATTCTAGAGGTGCATGATTCCTCCAAATTAAATAGAAACTGCATGCAACATGGTTCAGTGTTGTTACCAAATTACAAACGCTGGCATTTAAGGAAATAAAACATATGTGCTGTTCTTCAGAACGAAGAGTAATATGTAAAGCATCTTCCTTAAACTTGCAATGAAAAGCATTCATAAACCTACTGTTATCTGCCCAATGTTTTAAGAATATACGTACATATGACATTTGAAGGGCAAGTTTTAAAATACAAAAAAAAAATCTTTTGTAGCTGTTCAAACGTTAAGAAGGTTGTGTACATGAAATCATATAAAAATTTTAGATGAAGTGATGTTTTTCATTTGATAAAGTCATCTGGTGCAACCATGATTAAACTATTACACCATTACATAACATTAACTGTGTTCTCAGTGAATAAAGTGTACACAGTATTTGCATTTTTTGTAAATAACGTATTTTTGTCGTATAATTTCGTAGTCGCCTTCTGAAATGTAGTTAGCGGACTTATTTTTGTCTGTAAATTGCAAACTGAAAATATATGCATTTAAAGACTACCATTCACAAGCATACTACAGCAGCGATTCATGATTCAGCCACAGAAATGAGATAATTTCAAAAATTAATAGTTATTTTTGGTTGCACCACATGACGAAGAGTTGCTCCAAATGACGCAAAAAACCTCACATCATTAAAAATCCATGCAAACAAATGCATAAAAGCTTTTTTTCCCCCCATGTTAATCAAACTCCTGGCCAAAAGGATCAACAAAACGGTGTGCATAGCTATCTTTCCACAAAAACAACAAACCATCTGACATAAAACCTTCAGGAGGTCCAAGTATTAATTTTGTGCTGCCTGGTTTGTTTTTTCCCCTCAAATACCGGCAGCATTATACGAATCACCAAGTACCATGGTTTCAGCTCGAAATCTCTACTGAAGAAAACAAGGTCATCTAGATCTAAGTTAACAGCAGCTATCTGTTTAAGCTAGTGATGCCGTCCTAACCTGAGGTGCCCCACATTGTAGAAGCGGCTGGCTCCGTCGGTGGTGCGCACCACTTTGAGGCAGAAGGCCGGTCTGAGGTGCCTGACCTCCAGCAGCACGAGAGCCAGGTACTGGATGAAGAGCAGCGCGTCCACCAGAGACACGGCGTATCCCACAATGCCCCTGTAGTCTCGCTCCCGGGGCTCCAGGACCCTGACGCCGTAGAAGAGCCAGTACGAGGCCACGAAGAGGAAGACCAGCGCCATCAGCAGGCAGCGGAAGACGAAGAAGCGCGGCAGCGTGGCCCGGGGCGGCCGCAGGAACAGGGCCCAGGACGAGATCAGCAGCACCAGCAGCTTGAAGGCCAGCGAGACGTAGAGGCCCTCGCACGGGGTCCCGCAGGGCTCCAGAGAGTCGCGCCACAGCAGCTGAGGCAGCAGGAGGAAGGCCAGCGGCGTCAGGAGCGCGAACAGACCCAGGATCCCGCTCAGCACCGGCCCCGCGAACCGACGGCACTCCAGCGGAGACGAGTCCTCCAGCTCTTTAGACGCCCGAGTCAGGTCCTCGTTGGACACGCTGTGCTCGGACGTCCCGGTCACCACGGTGGTGGTCTCGCCCCAGTTATCATCCTGACGGGGGACAAGACAGAGGCCGTGAAAAGAGGTTTCCTTCACGTGTGTGTGGAGATTTAAGAAATGAAACAACACGCCAGATGAAAACACCAAGATGCGAATGAATTCGAAAAAAACCTTGAGTAGGCTATGAAGTGCATTTTGGAATATTGGCCAAAAATAAAAAATAAATAAACTGGTTGGAAAGATGTCAGTAGATCATAATATTATCATGAAATATGCACTTTTTTGCATTTTTGAAGAATAAAAGGAGATTGTATCTCAGCATGAAATCCCTTTACAGCAAATTATTTTCAAGATGAGCTTTTTTTTTGGGATAGATGGATAACTAAAAGGAGAAATAAAATATAGGGATCAGGCGAAAACATAAAATAGGTTTAAGTAGAATGACTAAAATGGCTAAATACTAATAAAATAAATTACTTGAAAAAATTATAAAATGCGCAAAATAACTACGGTTTATCCTTGAATTATAATACTCAAAAAACAACAATAAAAAAAGGTAATAAAAAAAAAACATGAAACACTTCTGTTTAAAGGATCACTAAAAATGTTGTCTTGATAAAATAAATATTTTTGCTGAAGGCTCAGTTTAAATTTCAGTCAAGGACTTTTTGAAAATTTTTTAAGAAACAAAAATTACATTCACACAGAACTCAGAGTATATTTTGGAAAACAAAATTATTGTATAATGAATTTAGTTTCTTGTCACATTTTTCCACTTTGCTGTATTTAACACATCACCTTTAAAAACAACATACTGAGCAGTGATAAAGATACATCGAGAGCTGGAACAGAGCAGATATGAACATCTTCACACATCTCTGTCTGTCTGAAAGCGTGCACTGACCCGGTCATCTCCTCGGGTGGACTCGGCGTCCAGCAGCGGCTCTCCAGGGGCCTGGATGGTCACAGACTTGTCTCCTCTGCTGCTGCTGTCTCGGCTCTTAGAGCGATGCCTGTCTCTCCGGTCCCTTAAACACACCACAAAACACACGTCACACTAAAGAAGGGTACTACCTTTCAAAGTCTGTGGTCCTTTTTTAAAGATGTTTGAAAGAAACACTTTTTTTTTTAAAGCCACAATTCATTCAATTGATCAAAAGGGACAGTAAAAACACTAATGAATTACAAAAATATTCTAAAATTATTTTAAATAAATTATGCTCAGTTGAATCTGAATTAAATAATAACATAATAAATAATAATAACGATGATAAATAATAATAATAATAGATATATGGATGCGTGACCAGGAACGAGGCACATTTTTAAAAACCGATCTGCTGAAGAATTCAGCTTTCCATTGATGTGTGGTTTGTTAGGAGAGGACTACATTCGACTGAGATACAACTGTTTGAAAACAAGTCGTTCTAATGAAGTCCTTAGCAATGACTATTAATCCACAATTGCATTTTTATACATTTACGGTAGGAGATTTAGAAAACATTTTTGCCTATTATCCTAACGCTCATGGGATTTTTTTGTTGGTTCCGTGCTGCAGGGTGTCATGGGTAATCCGTACCTGTGCTTGCGAGAGCTGCGTGAATGTGAAGACTTGTAGGAGTAGCCCGAGTACTGCGACTCGTTGTCCATGTCTGGGGCCGGTGGGCGGGGTTTGTGGACCCCGGCTCCGCCCCTGGAGCGCTCGGTGTTCCCGCCCAGCTGAGTCTTGCGCTCCGAGATGGATTTGGACGACAGAGTCAACGGCAACTTCAGCAGTTCCACCTTACTCCTGAGAGAATCTATCTTGGAGGCTGACGGAGAGGAGAGGACGGACCTGGAGCGACGACAACAAGATTAGAGCCCCAGCGCTTCACAACAGACTGCAACCAAAACACTCAAACTATATGTAGCTAATGTCACATGTAGAACAATAATCTCAAATATCGAAATCTACATTCATTTTTTATTCTCAAGATGAGTTTTTTTTGTTCATAGATGGATAACTAAAAGCTGAAAAAGTATCAATAATAGGTTTAAAAAAATTTAATAATAAGTTTAAGAGTAGAATGACTAAAACAGCTAAATACTAATAAAATAAATATCTTACAAAATGATAAATACACAAAATAAATACAACAGTAAAAGGTAACAGAAAAACCACCAACACATGAAACACTTTCGTTTAAAGGATCACTTTATAAAATAAATATGTTTTGCCAATTTATAATTAATTGCATAAAATGGACTAATTATTTCAGTCGAGGACATTTTTAAGAAACAAATCCCTTTCACAGAGAACTTCTACAACTCAAAATATAAATGGCTAAATAAATCAATACTGTAATAGTAAATATTACTACAATAACACCGCTCTCAAGGACTTCTTTTACAGGAACTTAATGTCCATTTTAAGAAAAGCTCCACTGGAGGTTTGCCTTTCCTGACTGTTTTTGGAAAATTGCATGCAAACCAACAGGACGTCCAACACAAAAATACATTTTATGCATTCTTTCCAACTTTGACTCACCAATATTCATTTCAAGAAGAAACAAACATGTAAACCAGCATTTTAAGCTACTTGAAGATCACACACAGATCCATCCAAACACAATAATAAGACGTCGCATCACATCCTCATCAATACAACCCAGCCCTAATTTACAGACCACATATTCAAACCCAAAGCCAACACTTGACCCCCGTGTAAAAACACTGAGCCTCATTTGAGAAACACAGGCTGCGGAAGTTGTGTTTAAATCATTCTCACGTAAATGGTCTCATTCGATTAATCACAACAATTCAACCAAACGACGATTTTCCACAGACATTCGTTCTGCTCCAGTGAATGAATGATGGCCATTGTGTTTGAACATCTCACAGGAACACACACACACACACAGTTGCGAAGCAACTTTAAAGACTGATGTTGTGATAAACAGCAACTAAAGCATTTCTGTAATACTTTAAGATCATCAAAAAAAAAACTTCAGCAACTAATCTCAGCCGAGCGTCCAGCGCAAGGACTTCAGCATCTCCATAAAAACCCCATTACTCAAACACACACACACACACACACATTCCCCAGCCGTCGCCTGTCATCTCCACAGCAACTGAGCTTGGCTGTTTCCATGGGAATGAATGTGTGACGGGTCAGGAGGGGGTGTGTGTGTGTGTGTGTGTGTTTCCATCGCTGCCTGACCTTTACACACACACACACACACACACACACACACACACACACACACACACACACACACCATCGATATGAACACATAAACCTCAAACCAGTATGAAGAACAGCGCTCTATTTCTGCATTGTTTTCTCCCGAGAGTTGTTTTGCCCGGTTCTTAAGTAACGCCTCAATCTGATTATCTAAATGAGAGCCAGCACCCCGCCGTCTATTTTTGCTCGTAACGCTCACATTTCTGTCTGCTAACAGGACTCATGTGAGACAGAAACAGACAGACTGTGTTTCTTTAAGCACAAACACACACGTGTGTGTGTGTGTGTGTGTGTGTGTGTGTGGGCCGTCAGGAGTTGTTTACAGAGCTGATAAGACACCATTTGTCCGGGACGGACTGAGAGCATGTGTCGCCCATCAGTCTGAGGAGGACGCCGTCTTCAGCTCAAACCCAGCTGTGACTCGAGCAGAGCTGGGAACCCAAACGAAGCTTTTCAGAAGAGTCACATCTTGTTCGGGTTTTAAACAACTTTTTAATAAATCACGTAGCCAACACACACAAGACCTACATGTAGTACGTATACACGAGCACAAGGCATCAGTGCTTGCGTCGCTGTCCTCATCTTTACACATATCCATTATGATTAATAATAAATCAGTGCAACGAGTCATCTGTGTCCATTCAAGCGTATTCGTATAGATTTCCACTGCAGAACGAGTTATTAATACGTGGTTTATGAACACTAATAAACAGCAACTGGTTGTAAGATACAGTGAAACTTAACCTAAAACATGCTGCTGTTTGAGATTGAACCGTTTAGACAAGGACTCTTTGTAAAACGTTTAAGTTCTAGTTTTATTTCACATGCGTGTTCTGAGAAGTTTGAAGTTTTCGTTGGTTGATGGGAAGTCAATGTTCACAAACGTTCCCCAAAATCTGACTTGTGTGTTTTTGGTGAATTAGATAATGCAACTTATTCCTTCTTTGGTTGAAAGAATCATTCTTTGAATTCTCCATGTATTTCAATCGTACGTAATCCCTTCCGTTTATCGTCTCGGTTCCACATCGTCACATTTAAAGGATTTTGTGGAACTGAAATAATTGCAAAAATCGTTTCCTCTCTCTACACAATGCATTTTCGACTTTTGTATGATCGTTAATAATCCTTTTTGCCGGCCAGAATTGACTAACGCGTCTGCGCCTCTAAACGAGACACCTGGGACGCAGCTGGCAAACACTTGTGTTTATGTGGGAACCGCTCGTAAACGCTTCAGATGCAGGTGTGATGAGCAAAACCACCTGAAACCAAATTATGAATCGGCTCGTGACCTATGACTAATAGGATGGACAGAGCAGAGGATGCTCCGGTTCTGAAGTCAACAAAACCGTGCATGATTTTTATCTGCTATCAATCTCAGCTCCCGCGTAAAATCTCTGCACACGAGACATGATTAAAATCAGCAGACAGACCTCGATAAATAGCTCAAGATCTCAAGACAACATCCATGCTCCCAAGCCGAGCGTCCGCATCTAAATGCCTCACCCCTGGAGGACACGGCGCTGCGGTTTTACTGTGAAGGAGCAGAAGTTGATCTGGTATTCAGTGCGACGCGTTGGTTTGGCAGCTGCAGGAATGGCTGTGAAGGTGAGGCGTGGCAACCGTGATTTATGAACTAAGACACCGGTCCCAGGTGTGGATTCTGCCTGCATATACAGTTACCCATTATCCCTGCTCTCATCTGACCTATTTAAACAACAACACAGTTGAACAAACACACATGGTTAAGTGTCACAAGGCACATTACGGGCACCAAATGAAGCCTGAAAAAAGGTTACTTTCGTTTATGAAGAAGGCAAAATATACTGTGAACGACTTATTGTTTATAAATGAGCGTCCGTTGAGTGTTTCAATGCCGTGCTCGGGTTACAGTCTCCTAGGAGACGGCACAGGAGACATCCGAGCTTATCGCACCGCGCGGGCCTCAAAGCCTCGGACTGGCGGCGTCCATCACGCCGCGTCACACGCGCGACGCCCCCGCTACCAGGACCAACGAGAACCCGAGGCTTCGGGGCCTTTATGCGACCTCACTCGACGTGACACAGTAACCTAAATACACCGCAACCGATCAAAACCAAGTAACACACACACAATGCGATTTTGTCTACGTTCTGCACGTGAACGGTAATAAGAGTTTGCAACAAAGACCCTAATAAAATATTAACTAACGTTAAGCGTTTCTGCTTGAGATCTCGCTGCGCTTTAGAGAGCGAAACGGTGAACAAACAAATCACTTTTAAAACGTGCGTGCAATGGAAAAACACGAGTTTGCGTTTAAAAACGTGAAAATCACTAAGTTCAGATGGGAAAGTGTGCAATTAGTTCAGTTTCGAGGAAAACGTTAACTATTAAAAACAAACTAAATTTCTCAAGTCGCACACATTAATTGCACAAATGTTTTATATATATTTTCTACATAACGGGCGTTGACTAATAGTCATCATTGAACGCTACAGCATCCAGTGAATAATTATCATTAGC